>NC_034179.2:83474902-83747402 GCF_002021735.2 Oncorhynchus kisutch | reverse complement strand
CTTTTATTGGAAGCTGCATCTGTCAACGTCAGAATACTGCCATGTTCCCATGTAATGACTTCATCATGTATTCCATTAGGGCTAAAAACATTGAGTGAAAATGCATCAGTGAATTTGTAAACAGAGGCACATGCACACAAGCGCATACTGTTCAACATGACCATGCAAGAGCACTAAAAACATAAGAGACAAACTCACACGCATGATTACACACACAGGCCCAGAGCGAGAGGACTGCTTAAAATATTCCTGACGCAGTGGCATGCTGCAGCATGCTGGCCCTCTCACTGTCTCACTCGACAGCTTTCCCTGCCAGCTGAACAGAAACACAAGCCCACTTACACAAACATATTGTATGCCCAAGAAAACACACACGCACGCACACGCGCACTTCACCACGCGTCATCCCCTCTTCTGGACACCTTCCATCCCAAAATGGTTGAAGCAAGAAGAAGAAAGAGTGGGAAAGCGAGCGGAGAAAAGCAGGAAAGAAGTGGACCTTTGAACTCGCTCTGAGGTTAATGCTATCTCTACCCTAAACCCTATCCCCTATCCTTAATCTAACCCTAACCCTTTTACATGTAAACTTCAATGAGGTAGGGACATCCCAAGGATCCCAGATAACAAGGACCCTTTCTCTGATCACTCTGGGAGATACAGGCCATCCTCTCTGGCGAGCTACCTCACGTCTTCTTACCCTCCATCACACAGACACCGACACACACACACTCAGTCCCACACACACACACACTCAGTCCCACACACAACCAGTAATCGTCTCTGTGGTGTTTACCGGTCACTGTCTCTCAGGGAGAGCTTAAAAACGTATTCGGGCTAGGGGGCAGTATTCGGAAGTTTGGATGAATGAGGTGCCCAAAGTAAACTGCCTGTTACTCAGGCCCAGAAGCTAGGATATGCATATAATTGGTAGTATTGGATAGCAAACACTCTAAAGTTTCTAAAACTGTTAAAATAATGTCTGTGAGTATAACAGAACTGATATGGCAGGTGAAAACCCGAGGACAATCCATCCAGAATTCTATTTTTTTCAGCTCACCCCTAATTACTATGGCTGTCAATGGGAATATAAAAGGAATAGCTCGCAGATTGCACTTCCTAGGGCTTCCACTAGATGTCAACAGTCTTTAGAAAGAGTTTCAGGCATGGTTTTTGAAAAATAAGCTAGAATTTGTAGTTTTAGTAAGTGGCTCCCATTTTATCTCCGATAATGGTCTCCGGTGTTCTCTGTCTTACATTTGATCATTTATTTACATATTAGGGTACCTGAGGATTGATTAGGAACGTTGTTTGATATGTTTGGAAGACGTTAATTGGTCATTTAAGGGATGTCACGAGTCCGACCGAGGGTGGTTTCCCTTCCCGGGCGGGTGGCGGTCGTCGTCACCGGCCTAATAGCTGCCACTGATTGTCTTTCCTCCCCCTCCTTGTATGTTTATTGGTAGCACCTGTTTATGTATGATTAGTTTGTCTTTATTAGACAGCCGGCCCGCCTGGTTGTTGTGCGGGATTATTTCAGTGTAACCTTTGGCTCTGTTGTAGAGGTACGTGTTAGTGCCTGGTCGTGATTTTTCCGTTGTACATTTTCATTCCCTGTGTTTGGCGCCGTTACTATTGTGAGCACCCTGTGGTGCGTTGGTGCTATTAAAGACGCACAGCATTGCACTCTCTGTCTCCTGCGTTTGACTCCACACCCGACGACACCCGGAGCATTACAAGGGATTCATTTGTATGCATTTTGAACGAGGGAAACCGATGGATTACTGAGTCAAGCACGCCAATGAAACTGACTTTTTTGGGATATAAAGAAGGACTTTATTGATCAAAAGGACAATTTGTTATGTAGCTGAGTGTCACATTCTGACCTGTATTTCCTTTGTTTTGTATTTATGTAGTATGGTCAGGGCGTGAGTTGGGGTGGGCAGTCTATGTTTGTTTTTCTATGATTTGGGGATTTGTATGTTTCGGCCTAGTATGGTTCTCAATCAGAGTCAGGTGTCATTAGTTGTCTCTGATTGAGAATCATACTTAGGTAGCCTGGGTTTCACTGTTTGTTTGTGGGTGTTTGTTTCCGTGTCTGTGTTGTTCACCACACGGTACTGTTTTGGGTTTCGTTCATTCCACGTTTATTGTTTTTGTATTTCAGTCGTGTTCATGTGTTTCTTATTAAAAGAACCATGGACACTTACCGCGCCGCATATTGGTCCTCCGATCCTTCTCGCCTCTCCTCTTCGGAGGAAGAGGAGGACATCCCTTACACTGGGACTCTTAATATTACGATTTTTGTCATTTGAATTTCGTGCGCTGCAATTTCAGCGGATGTTGTCAAGGTGAGACGCTAGCGTCCCAATGATACGTAAGAAGTTTGAAGTGGTATTCAAAAACATTTGACCCAGCCTAGTTGAGGCAGTTCAAATCTATTCTCTAATTTTGCTATTGATTTGGGTCTAATTTCATCTATGAATCCTTATCCTGAGCAAATATGAAGGACTGCGTGGTCACTGTAATTGATGGTTTTCACAAACCACTCAAGACTTCAGATCACCTTCCAATTACTTTTAAGGGCCCAAATAACTGTGATGACAGAGTGAGGACCACCTGTGCTGGAGAGAGAGATGGCTGTACAGGAGGCAGGCAAGCAGACTTGTCTCAGCCTGCCCACAGGTACATCAATGACTGACCCCTCACCTCTGACCCTGCCTATGCTGCTGGACGCAGTGTCTCTAGCACAGCATGGCCACAGAACATGGACTCTGTTCAGACCTGAGCTCCTCTTTTGAAAGCTCAATAATGCGTGCAGGAGGAATGCTCACACACAGATTGAGACATCCATCCGTATGCTTGAGAGACATACTGACACAGTAGAAAAATGCTCTCTCTGTGAAACATCAATCATCCCACTTAGACATATTTTTGATCTGGGGGACAATATTACCTGGTCACACACACACACGGTCACACACATACGTATTTAAGTCAAAGCCAAAGTGAAAGCCTTCATTATGAAGTGATCCTGGTTTTAGGCTCTGATTAACAGTCATTCATAATGCCATACCACCGTGTTAATAACAGTCATTCATAATGCCATACCACTGTGTTAATAACAGTCATTCATAATGCCATAACACCATGTTAATAACAGTTATTCATAATGCCATACCACCATGTTAATAACAGTCATTCATAATGCCATACCACCGTGTTAATAACAGTCATTCATAATGCCATACCACCGTGTTAATAACAGTCATTCATAATGCCATACCACTGTGTTAATAACAGTCATTCATAATGCCATACCACCGTGTTAATAACAGTCATTCATAATGCCATACCACCATGTTAATAACAGTCATTCATAATGCCATACCACCGTGTTAATAACAGTCATTCATAATGCCATACCACCGTGTTAATAACAGTCATTCATAATGCCATACCACCGTGTTAATAACAGTCATTCATAATGCCATACCACCGTGTTAATAACAGTCATTCATAATGCCATACCACCGTGTTAATAACAGTCATTCATAATGCCATACCACCATGTTAATAACAGTCATTCATAATGCCATACCACCGTGTTAATAACAGTCATTCATAATGCCATACCACCGTGTTAATAACAGTCATTCATAATGCCATACCACCGTGTTAATAACAGTCATTCATAATGCCATACCACCATGTTAATAACAGTCATTCATAATGCCATACCACCGTGTTAATAACAGTCATTCATAACGCCATACCACCGTGTTAATAACAGTCATTCATAATGCCATACCACCGTGTTAATAACAGTCATTCATAATGCCATACCACCATGTTAATAACAGTCATTCATAATGCCATACCACCGTGTTAATAACAGTTATTCATAATGCCATACCACCATGTTAATAACAGTCATTCATAATGCCATACCACCGTGTTAATAACAGTCATTCATAATGCCATACCACCGTGTTAATAACAGTCATTCATAATGCCATACCACCGTGTTAATAACAGTCATTCATAATGCCATACCACCGTGTTAATAACAGTCATTCATAATGCCATACCACTGTGTTAATAACAGTCATTCATAATGCCATACCACCGTGTTAATAACAGTCATTCATAATGCCATACCACAATGTTAATAACAGTCATTCATAATGCCATACCACCGTGTTAATAACAGTCATTCATAATGCCATACCACCGTGTTAATAACAGTCATTCATAATGCCATACCACCGTGTTAATAACAGTCATTCATAATGCCATACCACCGTGTTAATAACAGTCATTCATAATGCCATACCACTGTGTTAATAACAGTCATTCATAATGCCATACCACCGTGTTAATAACAGTCATTCATAATGCCATACCACCATGTTAATAACAGTCATTCATAATGCCATACCACCGTGTTAATAACAGTCATTCATAATGCCATACCACCGTGTTAATAACAGTCATTCATAATGCCATACCACCATGTTAATAACAGTTATTCATAATGCCATACCACCATGTTAATAACAGTCATTCATAATGCCATACCACCATGTTAATAACAGTCATTCATAATGCCATACCACCATGTTAATAACAGTTATTCATAATGCCATACCACCATGTTAATAACAGTCATTCATAATGCCATACCACCATGTTAATAACAGTCATTCATAATGCCATACCACCATGTTAATAACAGTCATTCATAATGCCATACCACCATGTTAATAACAGTCATTCATAATGCCATACCACCGTGTTAATAACAGTCATTCATAATGCCATACCACCGTGTTAATAACAGTCATTCATAATGCCATACCACCATGTTAATAACAGTCATTCATAATGCCATACCACCATGTTAATAACAGTCATTCATAATGCCATACCACCGTGTTAATAACAGTCATTCATAATGCCATACCACCGTGTTAATAACAGTCATTCATAATGCCATACCACCATGTTAATAACAGTCATTCATAATGCCATACCACCATGTTAATAACAGTCATTCATAATGCCATACCACCGTGTTAATAACAGTCATTCATAATGCCATACCACCGTGTTAATAACAGTCATTCATAATGCCATACCACCATGTTAATAACAGTCATTCATAATGCCATACCACCATGTTAATAACAGTCATTCATAATGCCATACCACCGTGTTAACATGTTTACTTCACTGCAGTAAACATTGAGCAAAGTGGATTCCCTCCTAACTTATAAGGCCATTAGAATGGAATGTCTTGGGGGAATTCCAGAGTGACAGTAATAAATGAGTCCCTTGACGGGGCAGATAACGAGGGTCAACAGCCTGAGGAATCTGCTGCTGACATTTAGGGAAATTAGGTTGAAACTCCCTGAGACACGACATACTGTTGGAGAGGCGACAGAGACAAGGCATACTGTTGGAGAGGAGACAGAGACAACTAGAGAAACTACATACTGTTGGAGAGGAGACAGAGACAACTAGAGACACAACATACTGTTGGAGAGGAGACAGAGACAAGGCATACTGTTGGAGAGGAGACAGAGACAAGGCATACTGTTGGAGAGGAGACAGAGACAAGGCATACTGTTGGAGAGGAGACAGAGACAACTAGAGACACGACATACTGTTGGAGAGGAGACAGGGACAACTAGAGACACAACATACGGTTGGAGAGGAGACAGAGACAAGGCATACTGTTGGAGAGGAGACAGAGACAACTAGAGACACGACATACTGTTGGAGAGGAGACAGAGACAACTAGAGAAACGACATACTGTTGGAGAGGAGACAGAGACAACTAGAGACACGACATACTGTTGGAGAGGAGACAGAGACAACTAGAGACATGACATACTGTTGGAGAGGAGACAGAGACAACTAGAGAAACGACATACTGTTGGAGAGGAGACAGAGACAACTAGAGACACGACATACTGTTGGAGAGGAGACAGAGACAAGGCATACTGTTGGAGAGGAGACAGAGATAACTGGAGACACAACATTCTGTTGGAGAGGAGACAGAGACAACTAGAGACATGACATACTGTTGGAGAGGAGACAGAGACAAGGCATACTGTTGGAGAGGAGACAGAGACAACTAGAGACATGACATACTGTTGGAGAGGAGACAGAGACAACTAGAGACACGACATACTGTTGGAGAGGAGACAGAGAAAACTAGAGACACGACATACGGTTGGAGAGGAGACAGAGACAAGGCATACTGTTGGAGAGGAGACAGAGACAACTAGAGACACAACATACGGTTGGAGAGGAGACAGAGACAACTAGAGACATGACATACTGTTGGAGAGGAGACAGAGACAAGGCATACTGTTGGAGAGGAGACAGAGACAACTAGAGACACGACATATGGTTGGAGAGGAGACAGAGACAACTAGAGACACGACATACTGTTGGAGAGGAGACAGAGACAAGGCATACTGTTGGAGAGGAGACAGAGACAAGGCATACTGTTGGAGAGGAGACAGAGACAACTAGAGACACGACATACTGTTGGAGAGGAGACAGAGACAACTAGAGACACGACATACTGTTGGAGAGGAGACAGAGACAAGGCATACTGTTGGAGAGGAGACAGAGACAAGGCATACTGTTGGAGAGGAGACAGAGACAAATAGAGACACGACATATTGTTGGAGAGGAGACAGAGACAACTAGAGACACGACATATTGTTGGAGAGGAGACAGAGACAAGGCATACTGTTGGAGAGGAGACAGAGACAAGGCATACTGTTGGAGAGGAGACAGAGACAACTAGAGACACGACATATTGTTGGAGAGGAGACAGAGACAACTAGAGACACGACATATTGTTGGAGAGGAGACAGAGACAAGGCATACTGTTGGAGAGGAGACAGAGACAACTAGAGACACGACATACTGTTGGAGAGGAGACAGAGACAACTAGAGACACGACATATTGTTGGAGAGGAGACAGAGACAAGGCATACTGTTGGAGAGGAGACAGAGACAACTAGAGACACGACATATTGTTGGAGAGGAGACAGAGACAACTAGAGACACGACATATTGTTGGAGAGGAGACAGAGACAACTAGAGACACGACATATTGTTGGAGAGGAGACAGAGACAAGGCATACTGTTGGAGAGGAGACAGAGACAACTAGAGACACGACATATTGTTGGAGAGGAGACAGAGACAAGGCATACTGTTGGAGAGGAGACAGAGACAAGGCATACTGTTGGAGAGGAGACAGAGACAACTAGAGACACGACATACTGTTGGAGAGGAGACAGAGACAAGGCATACTGTTGGAGAGGAGACAGAGACAACTAGAGACACGACATACTGTTGGAGAGGAGACAGAGACAAGGCATACTGTTGGAGAGGAGACAGAGACAACTAGAGACACGACATATTGTTGGAGAGGAGACAGAGACAAGGCATACTGTTGGAGAGGAGACAGAGACAAGGCATACTGTTGGAGAGGAGACAGAGACAACTAGAGACACGACATACTGTTGGAGAGGAGACAGAGACAAGGCATACTGTTGGAGAGGAGACAGAGACAAGGCATACTGTTGGAGAGGAGACAGAGACAAGGCATACTGTTGGAGAGGAGACAGAGACAAGGCATACTGTTGGAGAGGAGACAGAGACAACTAGAGACACGACATATTGTTGGAGAGGAGACAGAGACAAGGCATACTGTTGGAGAGGAGACAGAGACAAGGCATACTGTTGGAGAGGAGACAGAGACAAGGCATACTGTTGGAGAGGAGACAGAGACAAGGCATACTGTTGGAGAGGAGACAGAGACAAGGCATACTGTTGGAGAGGAGACAGAGACAAGGCATACTGTTGGAGAGGAGACAGAGACAACTAGAGACACGACATATTGTTGGAGAGGAGACAGAGACAAGGCATACTGTTAATTCACAATATAGCTGATGATAGTGACACCAATCATTATCTATCAAGAAAGAACCAAAAGTACATTTTTATTTGTATTTATTTTATTGAACCTTTATTTAACTAGGCAAGTCAGTTAAGAATAAATTCTTATTTACAATGACGGCCTACCAGAAGGCAAAATACCTCCTGCAGGGACGGGGGCTGGGTTTTTTAAATAAATAAAAATAAATAACATATGAATATAGGACAAACATTACGACAAGAGAGACAACACAACACTACATAAAGAGAGACCTAAGACAACAACATAGCAAGGCAGCAACACATGACATCAGAGCATGGTAGCAGCACAACATGGTAGCAACACAACATGGTAGCAACATAACATGGTAGCAACATAACATGGTAGCAGCACAAAACACAGTAAAAACATTATTGGGTACAGACAACAGCACAAAGGTCAAGAAGGTAGAGACAATAATACATCACACAAAGCAGCCACAACTGTCAGTAAGAGTGTCCATGATTGAGTCTTTGAATGAAGAGGTTAAACTGTCCAGTTTGAGTGTTTGTTGCAGCTCATTCTAGCTGCAGCGAACTGAAAAAAGGAGCGACCCAGGGATGTGTGTGCTTTGGGGACCTTTAACAGAATGTGACTGGCAGAACGGGTGTTGTATGTGGAGGATGAGGGCTGCAGTAGATATCTCAGATAGGGGGGAGTGAGGCCTAAGAGGGTTTTATAAATAAGCATCAACCAGTGGGTCTTGCGACAGGATTACAGAGATGACCAGTTTACAGAGGAGTATAGAGTGCAGTGATGTGTCCTATGAGAAGCATTGGTGGCAAATCTGATGGCCGAATGGTAAAGAACATCTAGCCACTCGAGAGCACCCTTACCTGCTGATCTATACATTACGTCTCCGTAATCTATCTTGGGTAGGATGGTCATCTGAATCAGAGTTAATTTGGCAGCTGGGGTGAAAGAGGAACAATTACGATAGAGGAAACCAAGTCTAGATTTAACTTTAGCCTGCAGATTTGATATGTGCTGAGAGAAGGACAGTGTACCATCTAGCCATACTCGCAAGTACTAGTATGAGGTGACTACCTCAAGCTCTAAACCCTCAGTGGTAGTAATCACACCTGTGGGAAGAGTGGCATTCTTCTTACCAAGCCACACGACCTTGTTTTGGAGGTGTTCAGAACAAGGTTAAGGGTAGAGAAAGCTTGTTGGGAGACTAAGAAAGCGTTGTTGTAGAGCATTTAACACAAAATCCGGGGAGGGGCCAGCTGAGTATAAGACTGTATCATCTGCATATATATGGATGAGAGAGCTTCCTACTAACTACTTCCTACTAAATTAACAAGGCTGATGCCAGAAGAGGATAATGCCAGAGGTGATAGTGGCGAATAGAGTAATATGATGATACCAGAGGTGATAGTGGTGAATAGAGGAATATGATGATACCAGAGGTGATGGTGGTGAATAGAGGAATATGATGATACCAGAGATGATGGTGGTGAATAGAGGAATATGATGATACCAGAGATGATGGTGGTGAATAGAGGAATATGATGATACCAGAGATGATGGTGGTGAATAGAGGAATATGATGATACCAGAGATGATGGTGATGAATAGAGGAATATGATGATACCAGAGGTGATAGTGGCGAATAGAGGAATATGATGATACCAGAGGTGATGGTGGTGAATAGAGGAATACGATGATACCAGAGGTGATGGTGGTGAATAGAGGAATATGATGATACCAGAGGTGATAGTGGTGAATAGAGGAATATGATTATACCAGAGGTGATGGTGGTGAATAGAGGAATATGATGATACCAGAGGTGATGGTGGTGAATAGAGGAATATGATGATACCAGAGGTGATGGTGGTGAATAGAGGAATATGATGATACCAGAGGTGATAGTGGCGAATAGAGGAATATGATGATACCAGAGGTGATGAATAGAGGAATATGATGATACCAGAGATGATGGTGGTGAATAGAGGAATATGATGATACCAGAGATGATGAATAGAGGAATATGATGATACCAGAGATGATGGTGGTGAATAGAGGAATATGATGATACCAGAGATGATGAATAGAGGAATATGATGATACCAGAGATGATGAATAGAGGAATATGATGATACCAGAGATGATGAATAGAGGAATATGATGATACCAGAGGTGATGAATAGAGGAATATGATGATACCAGAGATGATGGTGGTGAATTGAGGAATATGATGATACCAGAGATGATGAAGAGGAATATGATGATACCAGAGATGATGGTGGTGAATAGAGGAATATGATGATACCAGAGATGATGAATAGAGGAATATGATGATACCAGAGGTGATGAATAGAGGAATATGATGATACCAGAGATGATGAATAGAGGAATATGATGATACCAGAGGTGATGAATAGAGGAATATGATGATACCAGAGGTGATGAATAGAGGAATATGATGATACCAGAGATGATGGTGGTGAATAGAGGAATATGATGATACCAGAGATGATGAATAGAGGAATATGATGATACCAGAGATGATGGTGGTGAATAGAGGAATATGATGATACCAGAGATGATGAATAGAGGAATATGATGATACCAGAGATGATGAATAGAGGAATATGATGATACCAGAGATGATGGTGGTGAATAGAGGAATATGATGATACCAGAGATGATGAATAGAGGATTATGATGAATAGAGGAATATGATGATACCAGAGATGATGGTGGTGAATAGAGGAATATGATGATACCAGAGGTGATGAATAGAGGAATATGATGATACCAGAGATGATGGTGGTGAATAGAGGAATATGATGATACCAGAGGTGATGAATAGAGGAATATGATGATACCAGAGATGATGAATAGAGGAATATGATGATACCAGAGGTGATGGTGGTGAATAGAGGAATATGATGATACCAGAGGTGATGGTGGTGAATAGAGGAATATGATGATACCAGAGGTGATGGTGGTGAATAGAGGAATATGATGATACCAGAGGTGATGGTGGTGAATAGAGGAATATGATGATACCAGAGATGATGGTGGTGAATAGAGGAATATGATGATACCAGAGATGATGGTGGTGAATAGAGGAATATGATGATACCAGAGATGATGGTGGTGAATAGAGGAATATGATGATACCAGAGGTGATGGTGGTGAATAGAGGAATATGATGATACCAGAGATGATGGTGGTGAATAGAGGAATATGATGATACCAGAGATGATGGTGGTGAATAGAGGAATATGATGATACCAGAGGTGATGAATAGAGGAATATGATGATACCAGAGGTGATGGTGGTGAATAGAGGAATATGATGATACCAGAGGTGATGAATAGAGGAATATGATGATACCAGAGATGATGGTGATGAATAGAGGAATATGATGATACCAGAGGTGATGGTGGTGAATAGAGGAATATGATGATACTAGAGGTGATGGTGGTGAATAGAGGAATATGATGATACCAGAGGTGATGAATAGAGGAATATGATGATACCAGAGATGATGGTGGTGAATAGAGGAATATGATGATACCAGAGGTGATGAATAGAGGAATATGATGATACCAGAGATGATGAATAGAGGAATATGATGATACCAGAGGTGATGGTGGTGAATAGAGGAATATGATGATACCAGAGGTGATGGTGGTGAATAGAGGAATATGATGATACCAGAGGTGATGGTGGTGAATAGAGGAATATGATGATACCAGAGGTGATGGTGGTGAATAGAGGAATATGATGATACCAGAGATGATGGTGGTGAATAGAGGAATATGATGATACCAGAGATGATGGTGGTGAATAGAGGAATATGATGATACCAGAGATGATGGTGGTGAATAGAGGAATATGATGATACCAGAGGTGATGGTGGTGAATAGAGGAATATGATGATACCAGAGATGATGGTGGTGAATAGAGGAATATGATGATACCAGAGATGATGGTGGTGAATAGAGGAATATGATGATACCAGAGGTGATGAATAGAGGAATATGATGATACCAGAGGTGATGGTGGTGAATAGAGGAATATGATGATACCAGAGGTGATGAATAGAGGAATATGATGATACCAGAGATGATGGTGATGAATAGAGGAATATGATGATACCAGAGGTGATGGTGGTGAATAGAGGAATATGATGATACTAGAGGTGATGGTGGTGAATAGAGGAATATGATGATACCAGAGGTGATGAATAGAGGAATATGATGATACCAGAGATGATGGTGGTGAATAGAGGAATATGATGATACCAGAGGTGATGAATAGAGGAATATGATGATACCAGAGATGATGGTGATGAATAGAGGAATATGATGATACCAGAGATGATGGTGATGAATAGAGGAATATGATGATACCAGAGGTGATGAATAGAGGAATATGATGATACCAGAGATGATGGTGATGAATAGAGGAATATGATGATACCAGAGATGATGGTGATGAATAGAGGAATATGATGATACCAGAGGTGATGAATAGAGGAATATGATGATACCAGAGATGATGGTGGTGAATAGAGGAATATGATGCTACCAGAGGTGATGAATAGAGGAATATGATGATACCAGAGATGATGGTGGCGAATAGAGGAATATGATGATACCAGAGGTGATGGTGGTGAATAGAGGAATATGATGATACCAGAGATGATGGTGGTGAATAGAGGAATATGATGATACCAGAGATGATGGTGGTGAATAGAGGAATATGATGATACCAGAGATGATGGTGGTGAATAGAGGAATATGATGATACCAGAGGTGATGGTGGTGAATAGAGGAATATGATGATACCAGAGATGATGGTGGTGAATAGAGGAATATGATGATACCAGAGGTGATAGTGGTGAATAGAGGAATATGATGATACCAGAGATGATGGTGGTGAATAGAGGAATATGATGATACCAGAGGTGATAGTGGTGAATAGAGGAATATGATGATACCAGAGATGATGGTGGCGAATAGAGGAATATGATGATACCAGAGGTGATAGTGGTGAATAGAGGAATATGATGATACCAGAGATGATGGTGGTGAATAGAGGAATATGATGATACCAGAGGTGATAGTGGTGAATAGAGGAATATGATGATACCAGAGGTGATGGTGGTGAATAGAGGAATATGATGATACCAGAGGTGATAGTGGTGAATAGAGGAATATGATGATACCAGAGATGATGGTGGCGAATAGAGTAATATGATGATACCAGAGGTGATAGTGGTGAATAGAGGAATATGATGATACCAGAGGTGATGGTGGTGAATAGAGGAATATGATGATACCAGAGGTGATAGTGGCGAATAGAGGAATATGATGATACCAGAGGTGATGGTGGTGAATAGAGGAAGATGATGATACCAGAGGTGATGGTGGTGAATAGAGGAATATGATGATACCAGAGGTGATAGTGGTGAATAGAGGAATATGATGATACCAGAGATGATGGTGGTGAATAGAGGAATATGATGATACCAGAGGTGATAGTGGTGAATAGAGGAATATGATGATACCAGAGATGATGGTGGCGAATAGAGGAATATGATGATACCAGAGGTGATAGTGGTGAATAGAGGAATATGATGATACCAGAGATGATGGTGGTGAATAGAGGAATATGATGATACCAGAGGTGATAGTGGTGAATAGAGGAATATGATGATACCAGAGGTGATGGTGGTGAATAGAGGAATATGATGATACCAGAGGTGATAGTGGTGAATAGAGAAATATGATGATACCAGAGATGATGGTGGCGAATAGAGTAATATGATGATACCAGAGGTGATAGTGGTGAATAGAGGAATATGATGATACCAGAGGTGATGGTGGTGAATAGAGGAATATGATGATACCAGAGGTGATAGTGGCGAATAGAGGAATATGATGATACCAGAGGTGATGGTGGTGAATAGAGGAAGATGATGATACCAGAGGTGATGGTGGTGAATGGGGGAAGATGATGACAAGCATGCCATGCTGCCCTTTGTCTTGAGAGACTTTAAAAATACATTTTTTAAATTTCTCACTTCCTCTCACTCATGTTCTTTCAAGCATGCAACCCGGTGATTGAGTCAATACTAGTGTTGCAATGCAACCGGCAGTCAGGGATAAGGAAAGTCAACACCAGCGCACATGTTCTCATTAGGCTGAGCTACAAAAAAACTGAAAAAGTATGTTTCCTTCCCATCTTCTGACTCTGGGCCAGTCAGTCTCTGTCTGGCACTTACCAGACACTTCCTAAACACTTAGGTGTGTGTCAAGCATGCTACCTAGCAGAGGAGGAGGCAATAGCATACCTGCAGGCAACGACGAATAACAGGCTGTACGGTGAGAGTGAACCTGTCTGTCAGTGTGTCTGTCTGGGAAGCAACAGGCAGCTCGTAACCGCCAACGGTGCTCTGGCAGACCTGTCTGTCAGTGTGTCTGTCTGGGAAGAAACAGGCAGCTCGTAACCGCCAACGGTGCTCTGGCAGACCTGTCTGTCAGTGTGTCTGTCTGGGAAGAAACAGGCAGCTCGTAACCGCCAACGGTGCTCTGGCAGACCTGTCTGTCAGTGTGTCTGTCTGGGAAGCAACAGGCAGCTCGTAACCGCCAACGGTGCTCTGGCAGACCTGTCTGTCTGCCTGGACGGGTTCCACCTTATAGTCCTGTTTGTGTCAGGTTAACGACTTCAAAACAAACCACTCTTCCCTGCTTTCACTTAGTGCCAGCACCAGAGAGGCTGATCAACACCCCACTCCCCCATTTCATTTCAGGGGTGTAGTTAGGCACACAATTGTGTTTCACTCATGTTAGTTGAGGAGTAACCAATGATAACTACCACAGAGTAGCAACCCATTAGTCCCTCTGTGTTTGTGAGTGATTGTCAGATTGCCTCATGTTCCACATTATGGCTTAACACTGCTAACCCTATCAGCATTCAAACTGTATGGGCCATTATCCGATGCTTTATTGAATTATATAATAGCCTCCTAACTTGGCAGAATAACTTTGTTGCACACATTAGAGATATTGTTGCCAAGTACCTCAACTCGTCCATGGAGTTGAGTGCAGACTAGAGTTCCTTAAATTAACCTCTGACTCACGATATGCGAATACTTTAAAAAATAAAATAAATGTCATTCTTAAACCATTATCATGTACCTATGTTTGTCCTCTGTTGTTGCGTGCCTTTCTTTGTTTACTGAAATCCATTTATTTTATTTTACTAAACGTTAATCAAATACAACCACTGACTGTTTCCTCATTGCTGGTGCTCTAAGATGGCAACTCAGCCGCGAATGCCAATTGAATCTCAACAAGGAAAACATCGGTGGTTGTATGATTAACGTTTTATAAAAAATATTATGGATTTCAGCAAAGAAATGCACGCAACAAAAGGACAAACATAGGTGGACCTACAAGGTAAGTATCGAGGCATAGCGACTAGAAGGAGTTGGAGGTTCAATTCAAAAGCTCTAGAATCTGCTCAACTCAGTGGAGTTTAGATACTTGGCGAGGGATAATGCTGTAGTGAAGTGAAGCAAGGCAAACAATGAACAAATGTAATTTTGGCATTAGAACAAGCAGGGAAGGGGTTGCAACGTGTTTTATTCTAATGTTCTTTTCTTGGGAACCCCATGGATGGTTGTCATGGGAACTCAAGAATTCCCGGGACAACTCTCCTGCCAGCTTTTCTTCAGTGCTTAGCTTAGAGTACAGACAGACTCCTTTTTGCCCTTTTGGTTAAGCCTGAATTGGCTTTTGAAAGGACTTATTCTTGTATTGTGACCTGCTGAACTGCTAGACCTGTTGCACTTTGCCGTTGGTTCTTCTCCTTAACTACTTGTGCGAATAAATGTAACGTTAATGTGTTTAATTAAATCCCTTGGACAACATGTGAGAGTGAGCCGTCCTAGATTTATGTGCAATAATTTCCCATCCTGTGACATGCATACTATTAATTATATTCATGTTAATGATATTGACCTCTGCATATTTTCTCGGAAATAAGATGGAAATACTGAGACAGGCTAATAATTAAATTAATGCAAAGCAGACAAGCATGTCATGCTACTACGTTGGGATTCAGTCAAATAAAAAGGGTGAAATAATATGCAAAGGGGGTTCACCATAATTCTTACCTACAAACAGACAGAAAACATCCAAGCCGACCAGCATCTTTCTCTTGGTACAGAATGAATTGTCTGCAGGTTCTGCAAGGATGTGATTCTTCCCAGATCCGTTTTCCTTCATCGCCTCCCCGGCTCCCCCGTTGTCGGCTAAACGCTGCTGAAGCTCAGCGTCCCGAGGAAGAGTACTAGTGTGTGTCGAGTTGAACTTTTGCATGTTGTCTCGTGTTTAAAATACAACGTTGATATTGTCTTGTTGCTGTTTACTGACAGTAACGTTAAGTATCCCAAAGGTGAACATTCAGTCCGTCCAACGTTGAAAAATACAAATTAATGATGGCTGACTAACTTTAGCTAGCTAGCTGTTATTGACAACCATGTCCAACAACCACAAGTTAAACTTGACAGGAATCAAACCGTTAGCAACAAGCTTATCTGTGAAATGTAAGACAAATTCGACGACAGCGTAAAGAAGAGTAAAGATAAACTGAACGAGAAGTGTTCTTGCTAGTCTAAGCAAAGCTGGCAGTTCACTGAGGTGTTGCGAGCTAAAGCGCTCACTGTCCCACTGTATCGTGTTCTGTTCAAAGTCTTCAACTACTGTAGCTGGCTAGCCACGTTACATCATGATACGTTACCCTAAAACCAACTAAATCAATATTTTAAAAGAATAACTTTCAAAACACGCATTGCTCAATTCCTCTGTCAACTTTCAAACTTGCCCATATGTCATTCATTCAACTATTCCAAATGCCCTCTCCATGTGGACTATTTTCTGTTGGGTCCTCCTGTTCCCTCGCATTTTGTCCCTCCCCAAAACTAGGCAGACCCCCAGGAGTTTGTTTTGCAAAATGTTTATATCTCCTTTTCTCCAGTCGCACCCTCTGACAACCCACCCCCACTTGTTAAATACAGTAGTTAACCAAATAGCTACCCGGACTATCTGCATTGACCATTTTTGCACTAACTGACTCAACTCTTACACTGCTGCTACTGTTTACTATCTGTCACTTTATGTACAGTACATATCTACCTCAATTACCTCGCACAAGTACCCTGCACATCGACTCGGTACTGGTATCACTTGTATATTGCCAAATTATCGTTACTCATTGCGTATCTATTATGTGTTTTACTTTTCTATTATTTCTCTATTTTCTTTAACTCTGCATTGTAGGAAGGGCCTGTAAGTAATCATTTCACTGCTAGTGCACACCTGTTGTTTACGAAGCATGTGAAGAATAAAATTGGATTATCTTACTTTTTTGTTTTACACTGATAGCTTTGTTTGTTTGATTTGTTAACATCTATGTTAAGCTAGAATCAATACTATATTTGAGAGAGAATTAAGAGTATAGAGAAATATATAAATGTTTATTTAATTGCATACATTTTTATTTCAGTGTGCTTTGATGAACTGTGGTATGTGTATTATATTAGGTTAGTAATCCAATCTAATTGTATTTGGCACATGCTTCTTAGACAGCAGGTATAGACTAACAGTGAAATGCTTACATAAGGATCCTTTTCCAACAATGCAGAGTTAAAGATAAAATAGAAACAGTGACACGAGGAATAAATACACAGCGAATAACAAATACAAATAACGTGGCTATATATAGGGAGTAGAACATAACGTGGCTATATATAGGGAGTAGAACATAACGTGGCTATATATAGGAAGTAGAACATAACGTGGCTATATATAGGGAGTAGAACATAACATGGCTATATATAGGGAGTAGAACATAATGTGGCTATATATAGGAAGTAGAACATAACGTGGCTATATATAGGGAGTAGAACATAACATGGCTATATATAGGGAGTAGAACATAACATGGCTATATATAGGGAGTAGAACATAACGTGGCTATATATAGGAAGTAGAACATAACGTGGCTATATATAGGGAGTAGAACATAACATGGCTATATATAGGGAGTAGAACATAATGTGGCTATATATAGGGAGTAGAACATAACGTGGCTATATATAGGGAGTAGAACATAACGTGGCTATATATAGGGAGTAGAACATAACATGGCTATATATAGGGAGTAGAACATAATGTGGCTATATATAGGGAGTAGAACATAACGTGGCTATATATAGGGAGTAGAACATAACGTGGCTATATATAGGGAGTAGAACATAACATGGCTATATATAGGGAGTAGAACAGAACGTGGCTAAATATAGGGAGTAGAACATAACATGGCTATATATAGTGAGTAGAACATAATGTGGCTATATATAGGGAGTAGAACATAACATGGCTATATATAGTGAGTAGAACATAATGTGGCTATATATAGGGAGTAGAACATAACATGGCTATATATAGGAAGTAGAACATAACGTGGCTATATATAGGGAGTAGAACATAACATGGCTATATATAGGGAGTAGAACAGAACGTGGCTAAATATAGGGAGTAGAACATAACATGGCTATATATAGTGAGTAGAACATAATGTGGCTATATATAGGGAGTAGAACATAACGTGGCTATATATAGGGAGTAGAACATAACGTGGCTATATATAGGGAGTAGAACATAACGTGGCTATATATAGGGAGTAGAACATAACGTGGCTATATATAGGGAGTAGAACATAACATGGCTATATATAGGGAGTAGAACAGAACGTGGCTATATATAGGGAGTAGAACATAACGTGGCTATATATAGTGAGTAGAACAGAACGTGGCTATATATAGGGAGTAGAACATAACGTGGCAATATATAGGGAGTAGAACATAACGTGGCTATATATAGGGAGTAGAACATAACGTGGCTATATATAGGGAGTAGAACATAACGTGGCTATATATAGGGAGTAGAACATAACGTGGCTATATATAGGGAGTAGAACATAACGTGGCTATATATAGGGAGTAGAACAGAACGTGGCTATATATAGTGAGTAGAACAGAACGTGGCTATATATAGGGAGTAGAACATAACGTGGCAATATATAGGGAGTAGAACATAACGTGGCTATATATAGGGAGTAGAACATAACGTGGCTATATATAGGGAGTAGAACATAACGTGGCTATATATAGGGAGTAGAACATAACGTGGCTATATATAGGGAGTAGAACATAACGTGGCTATATATAGGGAGTAGAACAGAACGTGGCTATATATAGGGAGTAGAACATAACATGGCTATATATAGAGAGTAGAACATAATGTGGCTATATATAGTGAGTAGAACAGAACGTGGCTATATATAGGGAGTAGAACAGAACATGGCTATATATAGTGAGTAGAAAATAGCATGGCTATATATAGGGAGTAGAACAGAACATGGCTATATATAGGGAGTAGAACAGAACATAGCTATATATATTTTTTATTTTTTTATTTTACCTTTATTTAACCAGGTAGGCAAGTTGAGAACAAGTTCTCATTTACAATTGCGACCTGGCCAAGATAAAGCAAAGCAGTTCGACAGATAAAACGACACAGAGTTACACATGGAGTAAAAACAAACATACAGTCAATAATGCAGTATAAACAAGTCTATATACAATGTGAGCAAATGAGGTGAGAAGGGAGGTAAAGGCAAAAAAGGCCATGATGGATGATATATGATATATATGGAGTACCAGTATGAGTCTACTGTATGTGCAGGGGTACGAGATAATTGAGGTAGCTACTGTATGTACTGTACATAAAAGTAGGGGTAAAGTGACTAAGCAACAGGCTAGATTAGACAGTAGCAGAAGCATGTGTGCTTGTGCGTGTGTGTATGGTGTCAGTATGCGTGTGTGCATGTTATGTGAGTGTGGATGTATGCAGTTTGTGTTGTGGTGTCAGTGTAAGTATGTGTGAGTAGATTTGTGTGTAATGAGAGATTCCATTATGTTTCCCAGGCCTACTTAAATTAGAAAATTAAAAACGAGAGAAAATATTGCCCTTTGCCTTACACTTCAAATGTCATCGTTAGCCCAACAATATCTAATCCTTCCATTGATCAAATAAATGGATGTATCTCTAGCATCAGTTACTTTCCTGGTCAGTGAAGGCCTAATGGGAGACCATGCAGTAGACCCTATTCCTACCCACCTATTCAATGGACATCTTCAACCCTGAATGTCTCTGCTAAAATAGTTTGTATAGGTATAACACAGTTATTAGCATATATCTTATGACTGTCTTGTAGATGAGAATTCCTTCAAATGTATACTTTCTGATCAGTCTCAGATTTTTCCTTACACAGTATGGAATAGCAGGTACAAGAGGTAGGAGAGTGCCACCACCTGGTGAGAGGTACAGAAATGGTCACCTCTTTCTTTTCAGAACTATATATTAAGGTTTATTAGAGACAGACTACACAAGGCAAAATAACTGCAAATTCGTGCAGTAGTTTTACATGATTGGTCTACTGCTTGCACAGGAAACATCAAACAAGGCAGCTATGTTCATGAATCAAACACATTTACTCACACGCAGGCCAATATGTTTCTCAAGTCCCTCACCAGGGTGCAAGGTCACTTCTTCTCACGTAACATTCTCAGCAATGCTACAGTCAGCCGTGGCTAGGAGCCTGATAACATGCAAGGGTTATTCCTCTCACGTAACATTCTCAGCTATACTACAGTATTGTGAGAGAGGAAAAGATGATCGAACAAAATTGAGAAAAGAAATGAAAATAAAATAAGGAACTAACAGCAAATTATTTAGGCTGACAGGTCTGTGTCATTATCTCCTTGTCTTATTGAATAGAGCTTCAAACCCTCAACCATTGATCTGTAGAGGTGAAGAAAATGTTTTAAGTTAGACAGGACCAATAGGCAAAAAAATGACCAGCACATCTGGCATTTGCCCAAAATGCCAGATGGTCAATCCGCCCCTGCAGGTCTACCTTTACTTCGCTTTTTCTGTTCAAATGTCAGACTCAAAGGTTATGGGATGAGTCTGGACCCCAGCAAGTGAACTAGATAGAAAGGTTATAAATTCACTCTTGTCTTCAATAGAAGAGCCTAAAGCAGTTAGCAGTAATATTGATGGCCACTAGATGGCTGTAGAAAGTAATTTACTGTGTGATAGGTGGGCCAGGAGAGATGAGAAGCCTGCAGCACAGTGGAGGCTGGTGTGAGGAGCTATAGGAGGACGGGCTCATTCGAATGGCTGGAATGGAATACATGGAACAGAGTCAAATTTGTGGTTTCCATATGTTAGATGTGTTTGATACCATTCCATTATTCCCTTCCAGACATTACAATGAGCCTGTCCTCCTACATCTCCTCCCACCAGCCTCCACTTCTTTAGCAGTGATTAAAGTTAATCTTGCTAACCAGGCTTACATGTCTGAGAACAAAACTTAGAATATAGCCTACACAATGTGCGGGGGAAATTAGTTTCCCCCCCAGGAAAGTTTTCTAATTGCATCCAGTGACACTCCCTAGTGATAACCACTATACACCTTACACCTATCTATTGTAGGCTACTTAGTACAGCCAGGGTTAGGGAGTAACTTACTACATGTAATCTGATCAGAAGATACAGTGGGGAGAACAAGTATTTGATACACTGCCAATTTTGCAGGTATTCCTACTTACAAAGCATGTAGAGGTCTAATTTTTATCATAGGTACACTTCAACTGTGAGAGACTGAATCTAAAACAAAAATCCAGAAAATCACATTAGCAGTAAAAATATTGTGATCAGATTACAGATACTTTTGAAGAACTAGAGATGATTGCTACTTGGATTACCTTTAAATTCATAAAAGATGTTTGCAAAAACATACAGTACGTGTCAAATGTTGACACACCTACTCATTCAATGTTTTTTTTTATTTAATTTTTTACTATTTTCTAAATTGTAGAATAATAGTGAAGACATCAAAACTATGAAATAACACATATGGAATCATGTAGTAACCAAAAAAAGTGTCATATTTGAGATTCTTTAAAGTAGCCACCCTTTTGCTTGACAGCTTTGCACAATCTTGGCATTCTCTCAACCAGCTTCATGAGGTAGTCACCTGGAATGCATTTCAATTAACAGGTGTTCATTGTTAAAAGTTCATTTGTGGAATTAATTGTATTTATAATGCGTTTAAGCCAATCAGTTCAAATCAAATAAAATCAAATGTATTTATATAGCCCTTCGTACATCAGCTGATATCTCAAAGTGCTGTACAGAAACCCAGCCTAAAACCCCAAACAGCAAGCAATGCAGGTGTAGAAGCACGGTGGCTAGGAAAAACTCCCTAGAAAGGCCAAAACCTAGGAAGAAACCTAGAGAGGAACCAGGCTATGTGGGGTGGCCAGTCCTCTTCTGGCTGTGCCGGGTGGAGATTATAACAGAACATGGCCAAGATGTTCAAATGTTCATAAATGACCAGCATGGTCGAATAATAATAAGGCAGAACAGTTGAAACTGGAGCAGCAGCACAGTCAGGTGGAAGTTGAAACTGGAGCAGCAGCATGGCCAGGTGGACTGGGGACAGCAAGGACTCATCATGTCAGGTAGTCCTGGGGCATGGTCCTAGGGCTCAGGTCAGTTGAAACTGGAACAGCAGCATGGCCAGGTGGACTGGGGACAGCAAGGAGTCATCATGTCAGGTAGTCCTGGGGCATGGTCCTAGGGCTCAGGTCCTCCGAGAGAGAGAGAGAAAGAAAGAGAGAAGGAGAGAATTAGAGAACGCACACTTAGATTCACACAGGACACCGAATAGGACAGGAGAAGTACTCCAGATATAACAAACTGACCCCAGCCCCCCGACACATAAACTACTGCAGCATAAATACTGGAGGCTGAGACAGGAGGGGTCAGGAGACACTGTGGCCCCATCCGACGACACCCCCGGACAGGGCCAAACAGGAAGGATATAACCCCACCCACTTTGCCAAAGCACAGCCCCCACACCACTAGAGGGATATCTTCAACCACCAATTTACCATCCTGAGACAAGGCTGAGTATAGCCCACAAAGATCTCCGCCACGGCACAACCCAAGGGGGGGGGCGCCAACCCAGACAGGATGACCACAACAGTGAATCAACCCACTCAGGTGACGCACCCCCTCCAGGGACGGCATGAGAGAGCCCCAGCAAGCCAGTGACTCAGCCCCTGTAATAGGTTTAGAGGCAGAGAATCCCAGTGGAAAGAGGGGAACCGGCCAGGCAGAGACAGCAAGGGCGGTTCGTTGCTCCAGAGCCTTTCCATTCACCTTCCCACTCCTGGGCCAGACTACACTCAATCATATGACCCACTGAAGAGATGAGTCTTCAGTAAAGACTTAAAGGTTGAGACCGAGTTTGCGTCTCTGACATGGGTAGGCAGACCGTTCCATAAAAATGGAGCTCTATAGGAGAAAGCCCTGCCTCCAGCTGTTTGCTTAGAAATTCTAGGGACAATTAGAGAGATAGGTAGGAGCAAGCCCATGTAATGCTTTGTAGGTTAGCAGTAAAACCTTGAAATCAGCCCTTGCTTTGACAGGAAGCCAGTGTAGAGAGGCTAGCACTGGAGTAATATGATCAAATTTTTTGGTTCTAGTCAGGATTCTAGCAGCCATATTTAGCACTAACTGAAGATTATTTAGTGCTTTATCCGGGTAGCCGGAAAATAGAGCATTGCAGTAGTCTAACCTAGAAGTGACAAAAGCATGGATAAATTTTTCTGCATCATTTTTGGACAGAAAGTTTCTGATTTTTGCAATGTTACGTAGATGGAAAAAAGCTGTCCTCGAAATGGTCTTGATATGTTCTTCAAAAGAGAGATCGGGGTCCAGAGTAACGCCGAGGTCCTTCACAGTTTTATTTGAGACGACTGTACAACCATTAAGATTAATTGTCAGATTCAACAGAAGATCTCTTTGTTTCTTGGGACCTAGAACAAGCATCTCTGTTTTGTCCGAGTTTAATAGTAGAAAGTTTGCAGCCATCCACTTCCTTATGTCTGAAACACATGCTTCTAGCGAGGGCAATTTTAGGGCTTCACCATGTTTCATTGAAATGTACAGCTGTGTGTCATCCGCATAGCAGTGAAAGTTTACATTATGTTTTCGAATAACATCCCCAAGAGGTAAAATATATAGTGAAAACAATAGTGGTCCTAAAACGGAACCTTGAGGAACACCGAAATTTACAGGACAAACCATTCACAGAGACAAACTGATATCTTTCCGACAGATAAGATCTAAACCAGGCCAGAACATGTCCGTGTAGACCAATTTGTGTTATGACAAGGTAGGGGTGGTATACAGAAGATACAGTGGGGAGAACAAGTATTTGATACACTGCCAATTTTGCAGGTATTCCTACTTACAAAGCATGTAGAGGTCTAATTTTTATCATAGGTACACTTCAACTGTGAGAGACTGAATCTAAAACAAAAATCCAGAAAATCACATTATATGATTTTTAAGTAATTAATTTGCATTTTATTGCATGACATAAGTGATGGTGTGGGAGTGCTTTGCTGGTGACACTGTCAGTGATTTATTTAGAATTCAAGGCACACTTAACCAGCATGGCTACCACAAAATTCTGCAGCGATATGCCATCCCATCTGGTTTGCGCTTAGTAGGACTATTATTTGTTTTTCAACAGGACAACACACCAGGCTTTGTAAGGGCTATTTGACCAAGAAAGAGAGTGATGGAGTGCTGCATCAGATGACCTGGCCTCCATAATCACCGGACCTCGACCCAATTGAGATGGTTTGGGATTAGTCGGACCGCAGAGTGAAGGAAAAGCAGCCAACAAATGCTCAGCATATGTGGGAACTCCTTCAAGACTGTTGGAAAACTATTCCAGGTGAAGCTGGTTGAGAGAATTCCAAGAGTGTGCAAACTGTCATCAAGGCAAAGGGTATTTTATAACACATTTTTGGTTACTACATTATTCCATATGTGTTATTTCATAGTTTTGATGTCTTCACTATTATTCTACAATGTAGAAAATAGTACAAATAAAGAAAAAACATTGAAGGAGTCAATGTTAAAACTTTTGACTGGTAATGTGTTCTCAGTGATATTTAATTCAACATTGAGAAAAAGTACAAGTTTAAATTTGTTCCAACTGAGCGAGTCTGACTACAAGTCAGAGACCACTTTGATGACACACCTTTTTAACTTCTTCTATTGCCTCTAAAGTGAAAGTAATCCAAAAATAACTGAAACTAATCAGATTATGTTACTGAGTTTGGGTAATCCAAAAGTTACATGTCTGATTACAATTTGTGACAGGTAACTGTAATGGATTACATTTAGAAAGGAATCTACCCAACCCTGAATACAGCACACCTCAGATGACACTGATCAACTGTCAGTCCACCCCACTAAGAGGGTCAGTGCTAATCCAGTATCCTTGGAATGTCCCTACCATAAACCCGAAACCTAACCCCTAGCCTAAACGTAACCATAACCCTTACCCATTTAAAATGTAACTTCAATGGGGTAGGAACGTCCTAACCAGATTGCACGGACCAATAAAAGGTACTCTGGCCTTGTACATGTAACCATGTACTACCAAAGGTCACGTTTGAGCCAACTGACATTGATAATGTGTCTTTTACTCAGGACTCTGCCCCATCTCCCAATGGGCCTGCTCACCTTGGCAACATAATAAACTATGGCCACAGCATGTAGAGTAGTCATAAAAAGAAGGGAACGAGGGAAAATTAAAACCACATGCCGCACTCCAGAATAACTATTCATTAACCTTTTTATGCGAGTAAAGTACATGTCAGATAAAGAAATGAGACGCCTGATGGAAACAGGACATTCTTCTGTAAACTTTCCAAAATGTTGGCAAAACAATATGCTAGACAAGGTGGAATCTTTGTGTGTCGGTAAAAATAAATGATGAGATAAATGTCATTGGAAACGCATTTATGCGCAAATATTGATATAATAACCATCACATCAAAGTACATTTGAGAGTCACGCGATGGGTGGGTGGTCCTCCCTCTACACTCGTCGGGAAAGCATGCAGTTTATTAGGCTACAGACTCAAAAAATGATGAACTTCACAGGGTGGTGAAATTGAAAAGTGATGAGCGTGATGCTCCAGTCCAATAAATATCCAGTTTTTTTTCTGGTGACATGATAATCGATGCCTGGTAGCCATTTGACAAAAATGTCACTCTTTTGTCCATAACAATAATAATAATTTCATCATGGTCTATATGTGCGCTCTTCGCTCTAGCCAACAGCACGTGCCAATACCAGAGTGGCACACTCGCTCTATAACGCAATGTTCTATGTGAGAAAACCAACTGTAGAGTTGAAAATGCGTACATGGGAATTTAACCACAAAATGTATTTATATGTGCAACACCTCAGCACACACAGACATCTGTAGCAAGTCCATTTCATGTGCATATTGTTTTTATGCAGTTTTAGAATATTTGCATGAAAATCTGTCGCCAATACCATGGAAACCTAGCTAGTGATACATTTGATTTACAATTCATAACGTTTGAAGCGTCCATGCCAGCAATCTGTTACTGTATAGTACATCAACCATGAACACAGAACTAAGGTATGATTATATAACCAATGAAACTGCTCTGGTTCCTCATTCCATCACATTTGGAATCCCCATAAACTAAGACATAGCTTCAAGATTCCCCCTGTCCCTTTCAAAGACTCAAAGCCAATGTTATTCTTGCTCCTGCGAAAGTCTGTTACCTTATACAATTCTCACTTCCTCATTCTCCAACTCACATTTCTAATATCTCTCATCATTTTCTTCCTATCCAACTGAATAAAAAGAAGAAACTATACTATTAAACAAAGATCAATTATATAAAGAATGATAAAGCACTTTGGAACACCTTAAATGAAATTTTGGGCAAAAAGGCAAACTCAGCTCCATCATTCATTGAATCAGATGGCTCATTCATCACAAAAACCACTGATATAGCCAATTACTTTAATCATTTTTTCCAAATTACAAACACTGATACTCTACATCCAAGTATAACTGTTACGGTTTTCTTCCGTAGAAAGAGAGTCGGACCAAAATGCAGCGTGGTTAATTCGATACATGTTTAATGAAGAATAAACACTAACAATACAAAACAATAAACGGACCGTGAAAACCTATACAGCCTATCTGGTGAACACAGAACACTGAGACAGGAACAATCACCCACGAAACACTCAAAGAATATGGCTGCCTAAATATGGTTCCCAATCAGAGACAACGAGAATCACCTGCCTCTGATTGAGAACCGCCTCAGGCAACCATAGACTTTGCTAGAACACCCCACTAAAGCACAATCCCAAAACCTACGAAAAACCCCCATACATAAACACAACACAAAATAAACCCATGTCACACCCTGGCCTGACCAAATAAATAAATAAAACACAAAATACTAAGACCAGGGCGTGACAATAACTGATCAAATTATGAACAAACATTGTAATTTTGAAATCCATAAAGTTAGTGTGGAAGAGGTGAAAAATGTAGGTCTATCCAAGAATAGTAAAGCCCCCTTTACTGGCTCAAATAGCTGACCAATCAGCCTGTTTGACCGGATACGATGCTATTTTACTGTAAACAAACTGTCAGACTTTCAACATGCCTATAAGGAAGGCATTCAACAAGCACGTCACTTACACAGATGACTCCTGTTTGGCTCAGAGAAATTGATAATAAAAATATTGTAGGAGCTATTTTGTTAGATTTCACTGCGGCTTTTGACAGTCTGCTGCTGGAAAAACTTGTATTATCGCTTTACTCCCCCTGCTATATTGTGGATAAAGAGTTACCTGTCTAACAGAAAACAGAGTTTTTTTTTTAAATGGAAGCCTCTCCAACATAATCCAGGTAAAATCAGGAATTCCCCTGGGCAGCTGTCTAGGCCCCTTACTTTTTTCAATCTTTACCAATGACAGGCTTTGATTAAAGCCAGTGTATCTATGTATGTGGATGACTCACACTATACACGTCAGCTACTACAGCGAGTGAAATCACTGCAACACTTAAAGAGATGCAGTTAGTTTCAGAATGGGCAGCAAGGAATAAGTTAGTCCTAAATATTTCAAAAACTAAAAGCATTGTATTTGGGACAAATAATTCATTAAATCTCGTAATAAATAATGTGGAAATTGAACAAAGTTGGTGACAAAACTTCTTCAGTAACCCTGGATTGTAAAATGTCATGGTCAAAACAACAGTAGCTACGATGGGGAGAAGTCTGTCAATAATGAAGTGCTGCTCTGCATTCACTATCAACAAGGCAGGTTCTAGTTTTGTCACACCTGGACTACCGTTCAGTCATGTAATCAGGTGCTACAAAGAGGGACCTCGGAAAATTACAATTTGCTCAGAACAGGACATTACATGTACACGGAGCGCTAACATTAATAATATGCATGTAAATCTCTGCATGGCTCAAAGTGGAGAACAGATTGACTTTATCACTACTTGTTGTTGGAAGTGTTGACATGCTGAATGCACCGAGGTGTCTGTTTAAACTACTTACACACAGCTCGGACATCCATGCATACCCCACAAGTTTATTCCCAATCCCCTAGTCAAGAACAAACTATGGGAGGCGCATAGTACTACATAGAGCCATGACTAAAGTACATGGAACTCTATTCCACATCAGGTAACTGATGCAAGCAGTAGAATAAGATTACAACAAAAAATATATAAAAATCACCTTATGGAACAGCGGGGACTGGGAAGACACGCATGCACAATACACACACACGTACATTGTAATATTGTTGTATGGTGGTTTTATACATGTTGTATTGTAGATATGTAGTGGTGTAATAATGTTTGTACTGTTTTATCTTTTGTTTTATGTGTGATTTAAATACCTTAATGTGTTTGGACCCCAGGAAGAGTAGCTGCTCCCTTGGCAGCAGCTTATGGGGATCCCTAATAAATAACAATACAAAGAGAAAGTGTTTGAACTGGAATTTCAAGTGATAGAACAAGATGTAACTGCAATACTTGGAAGATCAGCTTGTCTGCAAATTGGCTTAATACAGAGGATATTCAAGCTTGAACAAAGGACAGAGACTGACATTTTGAGTGAATATGAAGATGAATTCACAGGACTTGGATGTGTTCCAGGAGTTCATCACATACAAATAGACCCAGATGTCTCACCAATGGTTCACTCACCCAGAAAGGTACCTGTAGCACTAAAATAAAAACTTGAAAAGGAACTGAACCGCATGGAAAAGATGTTGTCGCCAGGCAAACTGAGCCTTCTGAAAGAACAAACAGCTTGGTTACAATCGTGAAGCCAAACAAAATATGGGGATGCATGGACCAACAGGATCTTAAAGCCATCAAGAGAGAACATTATCTTTTAAGTACCATTGAAGAGGAAGTTGCTGAAATGCCCAACACTAACATATTTTCAGTGGTTGATGCAAACCAAGGATTCTGGAAAATCCAACTGGATGAAGAGAGCTCCTGAATACACATCAATACGCCGTTTGGGAGGTATTCATTCACAACACTGCTCTTCTGAATCGCATCCGCTCCAGAGGTGCCTCGCGCAGAATTCAGAAGGTCTGAAAGGTGTCATAAACATCATGGATGACTTGTTTTGGGTGATGACACAAAGCAGCACCCCCGGAGACTGAGATAGCTACTAGACAGATTGAGAAGCATCAACTTGAAATTGAATACGGACAAGTGCAAAATCAGAATGACAGAAATTCTCTACATTGACATGTGTTCAGCAAAGAAGACTTGAAACCAGCCTCCAAAAAGGTCAGATCAACACAAGAAAGGCCAGGGAATGAGGACAAAGCAGCGCTTCAGAGGTTCATGATGTTGCAGTATATTACAAGGTTCATCCCAAATCTCTGAGATGTCAACGCACCACTGAGACAACTGCTGGAAGGAGACATTCAGTGGGACTGGGAGTCTGCACAGAAACAGAGCTTCAAAAGCATGAAAACAATTCAAATCAAATCAAATGTGTCACATGCGCCGAATACAAAAGTTACCTTACAGTGAAATGCTTACTCAGAAGCCCTTAACCAACAATGCAGTTAAGAATAATGTGTTAATTAAAAAAAATAGAAAATGAAAGTTACAAATAATTAAAGAGCAGCAGTAAAATAACAGTAGGGAGGCTATATACAGAGGCTACCCGTACACAGTCAATGTGCGGGGACACCGGTTAGTCGAGGTAATATGTACATGTAGGTAGAGTTAAAGTGACTATGAATATATAATAAACAGAGTAGCAGCAGCGTAAATGAGGGAGGGGCAATGCAAATAGCCATTTGATTAGCTTGTCAGCAATGCACCAGTGTTAAAGTACTACGATGTTAAAAACAAACAGACTATCTTTGGATGCAAGATCAGAAGGCTTGGGAGCTGTGATCCTGCAAGATGGTCAGCCAATCGCTTACGGGTCAAGATCCGTCACAGACTGTCAAAAGAGATACGCTCAAATTGAAAAAGATCTAACGCCGATAGTGTATGGCTGCAAGAAGTTTTATCAATACCTGTATGGAAAACAGATCCAGGTGGAGTCAGACCACAAACCCTTGGAAACAATCTTCAAGAAGTCGCTCCAGAAAGTACCAGCCAGACTGCAGAGAATGCTGATGAGACTACAGAGATACAGTCTACAAGTGACAGACAAACCAGGAAAGGAGATACACGTGAATGATGCACTGAGCCGAGCATACCTGAAGGATTAGAGAGATAAATTGTTCGATGGTGAGCTGGATGTAAAACTACATCGATCAAAAACCTCCTGTTTCAGAGGAGAAACTGCAGCAATTCAAAACAGCAACAGCAGAAGATGGAGAGTTAAAACTGGTCACAGAAACAGTTTAAAAAGGATGGCCAGACACGAGAGGGAAAGTTGCAAAGAAAATACAGCACCACTGCACCTTCAGAGAGGACTTGAAATACTCAGACGGACTGCTGTTCAAAAGTTCAAACTTGTCCCTCAAAAAATGAGAAGAAATCTGAAAAATCCATGATGCACACATGGGAATGTAAGGAAAGAGGAAGTTCTGTTCTGGCCAGGCATGGCTAAATAGATTGAAGATGGAACAAAATGTGTAGTCTGCACATGTCCCATCCAATGTAAGAGAGAGCTTGGGCCAAAGTTAGAGTAGACCTTTTCCATTACAATGACACAGAATTCCTACTATGTGTGGATTACTACAAAATACCCAGAAATCTCCAAGTTCAGTGGGACAGCAAGTAAACACAATTACAGCACTAAAGTCGATCTTTGCAAGGCATGGGGTGATCAATGTTTTGTGCCCCAACAATGGAAGACCGCTTGTGAGTCAAGAAATGTCTTGTGAGTCAATAGTTTTCTACCAGCTAAGAGTTCAAACATGTCACGTCGAGCCCTAGATTTCCACAGTCAAACGGCCAAGCTGAGAGAGTAGTTCAGACTGAAGAACCTGTTATAAAAGCTATTTTTTGTACCTTTATTTATCTAGGCAAGTCAGTTAAGAACAAAATCTTATTTACAATGATGGCTTGGGAACAGTGGGTTAATCTGCCTTGTTCAGGGGGGAAATGACAGATTTTTACCTTGTTGCAAGATCGAATCCCTGAGCTGACCTTTCGGTTACTGGGCCAACGCTCTAACCACTAGGCTACTTGCCACCCCACATACAGTGCATTTGGAAAATGTTCAGACCCCTTGACATTTTCCACATTTTGTTACATTACAGCCTTATTATAAATTTGATTAATTGTATTTTTCTTCCCATAATGACAAATCGAAAACATGTTTTTAGAAATTCTTGCAAATGTATAAAAAAACTAAAACAGATACCTTATTTACATAACAAATTCAGACCCTTTGTTATGAAATGCGAAATTGAGCTCAGGTGCATCCTGTTTCCATTGATCATCCTTGAGATGTTTCTATAACTGGATTGGAGTCCACCTGTGGGAAATTCAATTGATTGGACATGATTTGGCAATGGCACACACCTGCCTATATATGGTCTCAAGGTTGACAGTGCATGTCAGAGCAAAAACCAAGCCATGAGGTTGAAGGAATTTTCCTTGGAACTCAGAGACAGGATTGTGTCGAGGCACAGGTCTGGGGAAGGGTACCAAAACATTTCTGCAGCATTGAAGGTGCTCAAGAACACAGAGGCCTCCATTCTTAAATGGAAGAAGTTTGGAACCATCAAGACTCTACCTAGACCTGGCCGTCTGGCCAGACTAAGCAATCGGGGGAGGAGGGCCTTGGTCAGGGAGGTGACAAAGAACCTGATGGTCACTCTGAATGAGCTCCAGAGTTCCTCTTTGGAGATGGGTGAACCTTCCAGAAGGACAACCATCTCTGCAGCACTCCACTAATCAGGCCTTTATGGTAGAGTGGCCAGACGGAAGCCACTCCTCATTAAAAGACACATGACAGCCCACTTGGTGTTTGCCAAAAGGAAACTAAAGGACTCAGATCATGAGAAACAAGATTCTCTGGTCTGATGAAACCAAGATGGAACTCTTTGGCCTGAATGCCAAGTGTCACGTCTGATGGAAACCTGCCACCATCTCTACGGTGAAGCATGGTGGTGGCAGCATCATGCTGTGGGGATGTTTTTCAGCAGCAGGGACTGGGAGACTAGTCAAGGTCGAGGAAAAGATGAACGGAGCAATGTAGAGAGAGATCCTTGATGAAAACCTGCTCCGGAGCGCTCAGGACCTCAGACTAGGGTGAAGGTTCACCTTGCAAATGGACAAATACACTAAGCACACAGCCAAGACAACGCATGAGTGGCTTCGGGAAAAGCCTCTGAATGTCCTTGAGTGGCCCAGCCAGAGCCTGTACTTGAACCCGATCAAACGTCTCTGGAGAGACCTGAAAATAGCTGTGCAGCGACACTCCCAATCCAACCTGACAGAGCTTGAGAGGATTTGCAGAGAAGAATGGGAGAAACTCCCAAAATACAGGTGTGCCAAGCTTGTGGCTTCATACCCAAGAAGACTCAAGGCTGTAATCACTGACAAAGGTGCTTCAACAAAGTACTGAGTAAATGGTCTGAATACTTAAGTAAATGTGATTTCAGTTTTCATTTAATTTCCAAAAAGATTAGATTTTTTTTCTTTGTCATTATGGGGTATTGTGTTTAGATTGATGAGGAAAAACTGTTGAATCAATTTTAGAACAAGGCTGTTACATAGTGAATACTTAGCTCTCATTGAGTAAAGAAACACCCCTGGATGGAGTAGGTCTCTCACCTGCACACCTACTGATGGGAAGGAGGCTGCAGACAAAGATTTTGAAGTCAGACAGATTATTAAATCCAGGACTCTATCAGCATATCAGGAACAGGCTCACAAGCAGACAACAGAGACAAAACACTACCTTGACCAAAGCACATGTAAGCGTTTGGTCATGAAGGCAGGAGAACGCGTCAGGAACAAACAAGACAACAAATGGCAACCAACGATTTTAATTGGAAAACATGACCAGCCAAGGTCATACATAGTACAAACACAAAATAAGAGAATCTACTGAAGGAACCCAGAGACACCTGTTAAAAACACATGAAACAACACACCCAGAGAGACACTCAGAAACCATAATGGACTTACCTTATCCAGTGGAAAGAGAACCTGAAACAAGTGTCAGCCTGGAAGAAAACTACTCATCTGTGTGTTCTCCAACACCAACAACACCAAAACAAACAATGTAAAGCAACAATGTAAACACTGACACACCAGTGAATTCAACTCATTATGAAAGACCTATCAGAATGCCAATTCTGTCAGTGTTTGTAGTTCAAACAGAGACAAACAAACAAAAAACAAAATAGAAGAAAAAATTAAACATTGACAAGACATTAATAATAACAATGTCATGACTATTGTGATGTCTATATTACCAAGGAAAAAAAGCAACGCTTGTTTGCATATTGTTTGCAATGTGAAACACTGAGTTGAAAGAACATTGTTTTGAGAAACAGATGATCCAAAGAAAGGGAGAAGTCATGTATATACTTACCCGTAGTGCCTGAGGGCTGCTCTGTTACTATTTACTACATGTCATCATCTGTACTTTGCACTTCACCAATTACGTCAGATAAACATGGTTATTGTACCCGCATTCCTGTGTGCTAGTATATTACAAAGCCTATTGCTCACATGCCACAAGAAAGCAAAGGTCAGTTATTTCCTTTACAACCTAAACAACGTTAGAAATGGAGAGTAGTATCCAACTTCCACTTAGGGAAGTGTTTTTGTTCCATAATGTCGATCTAATCATCATATGTGTAGGTGTTGTTTTGGCCTTTGTCATCACTAACCAGGTCAGTGTACTCAAATACCAAGATTGACACCTTAACCCTGTTGTGTGGTCCGGAAACTTTTCCCAGGTCAGCCACAAGTAACCAAAGTGAAACCATAAGAGGTGCACAGCACAGCCTGGCATGCAGCTGAGACGGGGAGATTTTAGAGATGCAAACATTTGAAACACAACCTTGTGATATGTTATCATATTAATGTACTGAAGAGTGGCGTTTGAATATGTTGACTTGACCTGGATTTTACTACAGTACTTTTGCACAGAAAGAGAAAGAGGAAGAGAATAGAAAAAGAAAGCAAATTACACACTGACACGTCAGAAAAGTGAATGGACTCACATTGAACAGTGCCAAAACACTATCGGTTCGATTTGGCTTATTGTAGTAGCTGACAAATCATATTTTAAAATCTATTTAGGGGAAAGATGTGAATGACTCATTTTCACTTAAAGGTCAATGTTTATCACGCCCTCGTTTTCTCATTGGTTGTGAGTGGTGTTCCTCTTTCTCTATGAGACTAGTGTGAATAGTAGGAGGGCCATTCCCCTACGTGAAGAGTTATCTATCTTTGTTTTCCTTCAGTCACTCAGGAAAGTACCAGCCCGACCTGCCTCCTGTCCTGGACAGCTACAGAGGAACACAGAGCAGAACACAGACATAAAGACGTCCTCGTTGGATACAGACGCAACACACACACAGCAGTGTTCTGAGGTTTCACAGCAGAGGAAGCCAAGAGGACAAACACACACAGCGGCTCCATCTCTCTCTCTTCCTGCACGCCCTCTGCTGCATCTCAGGGGACTGAGGTTGCTCTACCCGAGCCTCTCCCCCCCCCCCCCCCCCTCCCCACGGCCGGACGTTGCAGATTGATGATGCCACAGCAGTCAATGGATCGCTGTGAGGTTTCAGAGAACTGCCACCATCATAGCCCGGGGGTCCAGGGGAGCCAGCGGCGCCTGGTCAGTGGACTCCTTCTCTGGGTCGGTCTCCTCACCGTCAGCCACGTGGTCTCCATCACCCTACTCGTCATCACCAGGCCACACGCACTGGTAAGACTTCTAACCTGCATAGACACACACACTTACACACTCTCTGGTGTGTGTTAGGGAGGGACATAGTTAGTGAAATCAAGTTGAATTAAATCTGAGATATGTATTGTAGCTCACTTTGTGTAAAAATAAGATGAGATCTTGAAGTTGGATCAATGTTTGTCAATAGAGCGGTGTATTGTAGCTGTGGTAACACCTGCCTGTTGCACCTGTTGAGTACGAGCCTCTGAAGTGGTTTCAGTAGCATCACAGCTGGTGGGGGAAACGCATCACTATGTGTGGTTTAGCACTGGTGCCATCAGAACCCTGTTCTCCAATATGAAAGGGCTGGGTGTGTGCTACTGAATTATCACTGTGTATATCATATTAATACTGTTTCATAAAGCCTAGAGTAGAGCTGAATACAAATGTCTTTCTCAGGCAAAATGTAGTTACTTACAAGTTACTGATAGGACAATCGTCATGATATTTCCCATCTCCCTCCCCCAGCCTCTGCCAGAAATAGTTTCAGCTCCAAAACCCACAGCAGACTCATCTCTGGTAAGCTAACCACAAGACGGGTTTCAACATGTTTCCAACCTCTAAACAAGTTTTGACATGTCCCATGAAAACGATTTGTTCATTTTGCCCCCTCCAAGACAGAGAGTATTTATAACATCATCATCATCATCATATACATGGCCTGCCAATAGGATATACAATAGACCAGGGTTTCCTAAAACTCAGTCCTGGGGTCTCCCTGGGGTACACGTTTTGGTTTTTGCCCTAGTACTACACAGGTGATTCAAATAATCAAGGCTTGATTATTTGAATAAGCTGTGGTGTTAGGGCAAAAACCAAAATGTGTACCTGTGGGAGGACCCCGGACCAAGTTTTGGAAACCCGGCAATAGATAATTTTGAATGCATCTTGGAAGGGACCTGAGCCTAGACTAGGCCATACCTCGTCAGTCTCGCTTTCTCTGTCTGACTTATCATCCTCCAGGCTCTCAGACAGTAGAGGGCTCAACCACCAGCCTCGTCGCACTGCAGGGAAAGGTGACATGTCATAACATCACATCCACATGCAGGGAAATGCCACTGTGCAGATTTTCCTTCTCTGAAATCAGATTTCAATCTCTGTTTTTCGATCATGAACGTGTGGCATACTCCATTAGTAAGTGTTAATGGAGGCAACTAGTTGAAATTCATTCCTAAATGTGATAGGCATGCAACATCTAGCCCAAATCCAGACACCTTTATTATTATTTCATGTATCAATAAGCCGGTTCTCAGGGCATTCCATAGAGCTTGTGAGGAATCGCCCGACCCGTTGTGGTACATGTTTTAGCAGCATGTGTCCCGTGTTGATGGTATCCGTAATCGTTTCTGATGGAAACGTTGTGGTACATGTTTTAGCAACATGTGTCCCGTGTTGGATGGTATCCGTAATCGTTTCTGATGTAAACGTTGTGGTACATGTTTTAGCAGCATGTGTTGGATGGTATCCGTAATAGTTTCTGATGGAAACGTTGTGGTACATGTTTTAACAGCATGTGTCCCGTGTTGGATGGTATCCGTAATAGTTTCTGATGGAAACGTTGTGGTACATGTTTTAACAGCATGTGTCCCGTGTTGGATGGTATCCGTAATCGTTTCTGATGTAAACGTTGTGGTACATGTTTTAGCAGCATGTGTCCCGTGTTGGATGGTATCCGTAATCGTTTCTGATGGAAACGTTGTGGTACATGTTTTAGCAGCATGTGTCCCTTGTTGGATGGTATCCGTAATCGTTTCTGATGGAAACGTTGTGGTACATGTTTTAGCAGCATGTGTCCCGTTTTGGATGGTATCCGTAATCGTTTCTGATGGAAACGTTGTGGTACATGTTTTAGCAACATGTGTCCCGTGTTGGATGGTATCCGTAATCGTTTCTGATGGAAACGTTGTGGTACATGTTTTAGCAGCATGTGTCCCGTGTTGGATGGTATCCGTAATCGTTTCTGATGGAAACGTTGTGGTACATGTTTTAAAATCAAATCAAATCAAATCAAATTTATTTGTCACATACACATGGTTAGCAGATGTTAATGCGAGTGTAGCGAAATGCTTGTGCTTCTAGTTCCGACAATGCAGTAATAACGAACAAGTAATCTAACTAACAATTCCAAAAAAAACTACTGTCTTATACGCAGTGTAAGGGGATAAAGAATATGTACATAAGGATATATGAATGAGTGATGGTACAGAGCAGCATAGGCAAGATACAGTAGATGATATCGAGTACAGTATATACATATGAGATGAGTATGTAAACCAAGTGGCATAGTTAAAGTGGCTAGTGATACATGTATTACATAAGGATGCAGTCGATGATATAGAGTACAGTATCTACGTATGCATATGAGATGAATAATGTAGGGTAAGTAACATTATATAAGGTAGCATTGTTTAAAGTGGCTAGTGATATATTTACATCATTTCCCATCAATTCCCATGATTAAAGTGGCTGGAGTAGAGTCAGTGGCATTGACAGTGTGTTGGCAGTAGCCACTCAATGTTAGTGGTGGCTGTTTAACAGTCTGATGGCCTTGAGATAGAAGCTGTTTTTCAGTCTCTCGGTCCCAGCTTTGATGCACCTGTACTGACCTCGCCTTCTGGATGACAGCGGGGTGAACAGGCAGTGGCTCGGGTGGTTGATGTCCTTGATGATCTTTATGGCCTTCCTGTAGCATCGGGTGGTGTAGGTGTCCTGGAGGGCAGGTAGTTTGCCCCCGGTGATGCGTTGTGCAGACCTCACTACCCTCTGGGGAGCCTTACGGTTGAGGGCGGTGCAGTTGCCATACCAGGCGGTGATACAGCCCGCCAGGATGCTCTCGATTGTGCATCTGTAGAAGTTTGTGAGTGCTTTTGGTGACAAGCCGAATTTCTTCAGCCTCCTGAGGTTGAAGAGGCGCTGTTGCGCCTTCTTCACGATGCTGTCTGTGTGAGTGGACCAATTCAGTTTGTCTGTGATGTGTATGCCGAGGAACTTAAAACTTGCTACCCTCTCCACTACTGTTCCATCGATGTGGATGGGGGGGTGTTCCCTCTGCTGTTTCCTGAAGTCCACAATCATCTCCTTAGTTTTGTTGACGTTGAGTGTGAGGTTATTTTCCTGACACCACACTCCGAGGGCCCTCACCTCCTCCCTGTAGGCCGTCTCGTCGTTGTTGGTAATCAAGCCTACCACTGTTGTGTCGTCCGCAAACTTGATGATTGAGTTGGAGGCGTGCGTGGCCACGCAGTCGTGGGTGAACAGGGAGTACAGGAGAGGGCTCAGAACGCACCCTTGTGGGGCCCCAGTGTTGAGGATCAGCGGGGAGGAGATGTTGTTGCCTACCCTCACCACCTGGGGGCGGCCCGTCAGGAAGTCCAGTACCCAGTTGCACAGGGCGGGGTCGAGACCCAGGGTCTCGAGCTTGATGACGAGCTTGGAGGGTACTATGGTGTTGAATGCCGAGCTGTAGTCGATGAACAGCATTCTCACATAGGTATTCCTCTTGTCCAGATGGGTTAGGGCAGTGTGCAGTGTGGTTGAGATTGCATCGTCTGTGGACCTATTTGGGCGGTAAGCAAATTGGAGTGGGTCAAGGGTGTCAGGTAGGGTGGAGGTGATATGGTCCTTGACTAGTCTCTCAAAGCACTTCATGATGACGGATGTGAGTGCTACGGGGCGGTAGTCGTTTAGCTCAGTTACCTTAGCTTTCTTGGGAACAGGAACAATGGTGGCCCTCTTGAAGCATGTGGGAACAGCAGACTGGTATAGGGATTGGTTGAATATGTCCGTAAACACACCGGCCAGCTGGTCTGCGCATGCTCTGAGGGCGCGGCTGGGGATGCCGTCTGGGCCTGCAGCCTTGCGAGGGTTAACACGTTTAAATGTCTTACTCACTTCGGCTGCAGTGAAGGAGAGACCGCATGTTTTCGTTGCAGGCCGTGTCAGTGGCACTGTATTGTCCTCAAAGCGGGCAAAAAAGTTGTTTAGTCTGCCTGGGAGCAAGACATCCTGGTCCGTGACTGGGCTGGGTTTCTTCCTGTAGTCCGTGATTGACTGTAGACCCTGCCACATGCCTCTTGTGTCTGAGCCGTTGAATTGAGATTCTACTTTGTCTCTGTACTGGCGCTTAGCTTGTTTGATAGCCTTGCGGAGGGAATAGCTGCACTGTTTGTATTCAGTCATGTTACCAGACACCTTGCCCTGATTAAAAGCAGTGGTTCGTGCCTTCAGTTCCACACGAATGCTGCCATCAATCCACGGTTTCTGGTTGGGGAATGTTTTAATCGTTGCTATGGGAACGACATCTTCAACGCACGTTCTAATGAACTCGCACACCGAATCAGCGTATTCGTCAATGTTGTTGGCTGACGCAATACGAAACATCTCCCAGTCCACGTGATGGAAGCAGTCTTGGAGTGTGGAGTCAGCTTGGTCGGACCAGCGTTGGACAGACCTCAGCGTGGGAGCTTCTTGTTTTAGTTTCTGTCTGTAGGCAGGGATCAACAAAATGGAGTCGTGGTCAGCTTTTCCGAAAGGGGGGCGGGGCAGGGCCTTATATGCGTCGCGGAAGTTAGAGTAACAATGATCCAGGGTCTTTCCACCCCTGGTTGCGCAATCGATATGCTGATAAAATTTAGGGAGTCTTGTTTTCAGATTAGCCTTGTTAAAATCCCCAGCTACAATGAATGCAGCCTCCGGATAAATCGTTTCCAGTTTGCAGAGAGTTAAATAAAGTTCGTTCAGAGCCATCGATGTGTCTGCTTGGGGGGGGATATATACGGCTGTGATTATAATCGAAGAGAATTCTCTTGGTAGATAATGCGGTCTACATTTGATTGTGAGGAATTCTAAATCAGGTGAACAGAAGGATTTGAGTTCCTGTATGTTTCTTTCATCACACCATGTCACGTTGGCCATAAGGCATATGCCCCCGCCCCTCTTCTTACCAGAAAGATGTTCGTTTCTGTCCGCGCGATGCGTGGAGAAACCCGCAACATGTGTCCCGTGTTGGATGGTATCCGTAATCGTTTCTGATGGAAACGTTGTGGTACATGTTTTAGCAGCATGTGTCCCGTGTTAGATGGTATCCGTAATCGTTTCTGATGTAAACGTTGTGGTACATGTTTTAGCAGCATGTGTTGGATGGTATCCGTAATAGTTTCTGATGGAAACGTTGTGGTACATGTTTTAACAGCATGTGTCCCGTGTTGGATGGTATCCGTAATAGTTTCTGATGGAAACGTTGTGGTACATGTTTTAACAGCATGTGTCCCGTGTTGGATGGTATCCGTAATCGTTTCTGATGTAAACGTTGTGGTACATGTTTTAGCAGCATGTGTCCCGTGTTGGATGGTATCCGTAATCGTTTCTGATGGAAACGTTGTGGTACATGTTTTAGCAGCATGTGTCCCTTGTTGGATGGTATCCGTAATCGTTTCTGATGGAAACGTTGTGGTACATGTTTTAGCAGCATGTGTCCCGTTTTGGATGGTATCCGTAATCGTTTCTGATGGAAACGTTGTGGTACATGTTTTAGCAGCATGTGTCCCGTGTTGGATGGTATCCGTAATCGTTTCTGATGTAAACGTTGTGGTACATGTTTTAGCAGCATGTGGCCCGTGTTGGATGGTATCCGTAATAGTTTCTGATGGAAACGTTGTGGTACATGTTTTAGCAGCATGTGGCCCGTGTTGGATGGTATCCGTAATCGTTTCTGATGAAAACGTTGTTGTTTGCGTCACTGAGCAGTGCACAAGAAAGTATTATATCCATTCGTTTGATGCTAACCTCATCCCCTCCAATTTAATTAAAAGATGGATTCCCCAACTGAGCACTCACATGGCACACTCTCGCTTCTAGACAGGTAAACAGAATGTCAGCAATCAGACAATAAAATGTCACTTAAGGCCCCCAAAAGGGTAGGGCCAGCTCTGACTGCATGTGTGGATATGGGTGTGGGTATGCAGACCTGCGAGCCACTGCAGCCCATCATGATGAGGTCAGATAGTGTGTGGCCCCCTTCCCCATCAAAGTTGCACATCCCTGCCCTATATGGAACATTACTGTTAAAATAACTGTACTTACTGTTATATCTGTATAAGTGACAGCAAACTCTGTAGGGATATGTAACATCTAGACATAAGTAATATAATAACTACAGGTTCTGCTATGCCCATTGTACGGAAACAGTAGAAAGGCATATATAACATTTTTAAAAGGTTACTAAGCTTATTAAGCTTAGAGGTTTAGGTTTGCTTGTTGGACACTATAAATAAACAGTAAATAGTTCACTGAAATATAAAACGCACAACAGAATAAACAATCACCTTAATGGAGGTCTGAGTCACTTTACTGGTTGCTCTCCCAATGCCTCTCACAGAATAGTCTGCAGCCAACTAAAAAATGAATCCACTATTGCAGTGGCAGCACAGAACAATAGAACATTTTTAATATTGTCACACATACAGTACCAGTCAAATGTTTGGACATATCTACTCATTCCAGGGTTATTGTTAATTTTGGCTATTTTCTACATTGTAGAATAATAGTGAAGACATCAAAACTATGAAATGACACATATGGAATCATGTAGTAACCAAAAAAGTATCAAAATATATTTTAGATTTTAGATTCTTCAAAGCAGCCACCCTTTGCCTTGATGACAGCTTTGCACACTCTTGGCATTCTCTCAACCAGCTTCATGAGGTAGCCACCTGGAATGCATTTCAATTAACAGGTGTGCCTTGTTAAAAGTTCATCTGTGGAATTTCTTTCCTTCTTGATGCTTTTGAGCCAATCAATCAGTTGTGTTGTGACAAGGAAAGGAAGATATACAGGAGATAGTGCTATTTGGTAAAAGACCAAGTCCATATTATGGCAAGAACAGCTCAAATAAGCAAAGAGAAATGACAGTCCATCATTACGTTAAGACATGAAGGTCAGTCAATGCAGAACATTTCAATAACTTTAAGCATTTCTTAAAGTGCAGTCTCAAAAACCATCAAGCGCTATGATGAAACTGGCTCTCATGAGGATCGCCACAGGAAAGGAACACCCAGAGTTACCTCTTATGCAGAGGATAAGTTCATTAGAGTTACCAGCCTCAGAAATTGCAGCCCAAATAAATGCTTCACAGAATTCAAGTAACAGACACATCAACTGTTCAGAGGAGACTGTGTGAATCAAGCCTTCATTGTCAAATTGCTGCAAAGAAACCACTACTAAAGGACACCAATAATAAGAAGAGACTTGCTTGGGCCAAGAAACACGAGCAATGAACATTAGACCGGTGGAAATCTGTCCTTTGGTCTGATGACTCCAAAATTGAGATTTTTGGTTCCAACTGCCATGTATTTGTGAGATGCAGAGTATATGAAAGGATGATCTCCGCATGTGTTGTTCCCACCATGAAGCATGGAGGAGGAAGTGTGATGGTGTTGGGGTGCTTGCAGGTGACACTGTCAGTGATTTATTTCGAATTCAAGGCACACTTAACCTGCATGGCTACCACAGCAATCTGCAGCAATATGCCATCCCATCTTGTTTGCGCTTAGCGGGACTATCATGTGTTTTTCAACAGGACAATGACCCAACACACCTCCAGGCTGTGTAAGGACCATTTGACCAAGAAGGAGAGTGATGGAGTGCTGCATCAGATGACCAGGCCTCCAAAATCACCCGACCTCAACCCAATTGAGATGGTTTGGGATGAGTCGGATCGCAGAGTGAAGGAAAAGCAGCCAACAAGTGCTCAGCATATGTGGGATCTCCTTGGAAAAACATTCCAGGTGAAGCTGGTTGAGAGAATGCCAAGAGTGTGCAAAGCTGTCATCAAGGCAAAGGGTGGCTACTTTGAAGAATCTCAAATCTCAAATATATTTAGATTTGTTTAACACTTTTTTGGTTACTACATGATTCCACATATTCCATATTTTATAGTGTTGATGTCATCAGCATTATTCTTCTATGTAGAAAATAGTCAACCCTTGAATGAGTAGGTGTGTCCAAACCTTTGACTGGTACTGTATATCAGCATTGATACAGATAATGTAACAAACATACCTTCAGAGCACATTTGACCTCACCCCAAACTCTTCTTTTAAAAAATCAGCATTGTTCTCAAAATGGTTTCCCTCAAACATTAACTTGCTCAGCATCAATACAGTACAACATCTCCAAATTCTCTTCAGGGACAAAAAGCCCTCTTGAACAAATACCAAAACTGGTGGATAAATTAAGATAGAAGAAGAATGAGAGTGAACTATGGTACAATGGCGTTCGCAACAATTTGATGTGATGTGCATTCCGCCAGCTACTGTGCAGGTGAATAATAAGGATCCCCAAAAATGAAATAATGTGGGTAAAAATAAATCAAATATCTTACAATCTATCAAAAAATAAGTTAACTAAACAAAATCAACCTGCTTTTCTGTAAAAAAAATAATAAATCCAATCAGGTCCCTACACAGGCTATAAAGACCCTTGTGAGGGCGGGACATTTACTAGCAACAATAGTCCTTGCAGTGCTTCTGCCAAGTCTTGGAGCCCCAAAAACTTCTCAGCTGCAGATATAATGATGTCCACCTTCTTGGACTTCTTAGACACTTAGTCACTGTGGCTATAAATGCCACAAAAATCCACTTTCTTCACAATGAGTGTATCCAGATCACTCAATTGACTTAAAACACTAGCAACTGGTTGGAATGCATCCACCTCCATATCTTCAACACTGTGGCCTCTTACTCCTTCAACTCTCTTCACTGCCTCCACATAGGAGATCCACATAAGAAATCTGCTGCCAGCCCTGATTCTTGGAACCTCAACCTCTTTCACCCTAACAGGGCACTCAAGGAAGTCCGGAGAATGATCCCCACCACAGTTGCAACACTTTCCATTGACAGATTCTTCAATACTATACTTCTCCCATCTGCAAACATTTGACACGTAACCATGTCCTTTACAAATTCCACACTGTAATGGTTTGGACACAAATGCTCTCACCACGTAGCTCACATACTGTATCCAATCTTCACATATTCAGGTAGAGTCTCCTCAAACAACAATTTCGATAGGCTTTTCTCCTTCCTTCCATTTACCATATGGGTCAGGTGACGTGCACTGACCACTCCTGGGATTTTCTGACTAAGGTACTCATGCACAGACTCCAGCTATAACTCCTTTGGCAGGCATTTATTCTGTTCTTCATCAACACAAACAAGGCCACATCTAGTCACCTTGATTGAATTCACCTTTCCCACTGCTTTCTTCACAGTCCTCGATATTACTAATGGATATTACTAATGGATATTACTAATGGATTTCCCAAATGAATCTCCTTGTCCAAAAAACTCAGTTCAATAAGAAATGCATTATTGGACCGGTCATTGTCTTCTACTACAACTTTTGCTAATTTTGTTCCATTCTTTGATTTCACAATTTCCATTCATTGTCACGCACTTCACTTGCCGCACTTTCAGATTCAAGCACAGTCGCCATTTCCTCCACTCAAGCCATTTACTATTGACACCAATGCAATGGCAGCTTAGGCTGGTCTGGTCTACTTAGTTCATTGACTTTCATCAACCCATGCCCCCATGCCCCCATGCCCAGCAAGTTGGGTGTTTCACTTCCTCTTCGGTCTCTGCAGATACTGAGGGTTGCTTTTATACTTTCGTGCCTGTGCTTCCCTAAATAGAGTCCCCAGGGGAACATAGACAACAGCTGTAGTTCGTACCCTGTCACAGATAAAAAGGATCGTTTGAAGATCATACTTTGTTCCAGGGTTGGGGTTAATTATATTTAAATTCCAGTCAATTCAGGAAGTACACTGAAATTCAAATTCCAGTTTCAATTATCTTCAGTGCTTTTCAATGAGGAAAATTACTTTTGAATTGACTGGAATTGAAATGGAATTGACCACAACACTTCTTTGTTTTACTGTTAGGATTTGCTTCGTGTTGCTTGGATGCCCACCATTACTTCAATGAGTAGAGAGATCAGTGACTAATGATGAGTTATTTCTGTCTTCACAGAGCATACCCCTGGAGCCACAAAGAGTGCCATGGCAAATGCTCACCTTTGAACCCACAAGTATAGACGGTGAGAGTTCTTAGGAAGTTCAGTCTCTTTGAATTTTTAGATATAGTCACAATTCATTTATATTCCAATTCTAGCCACATTACTGATGCCAGTTTTCAATTTATCATTCACAGATAATGATGTTTCGGTGGCGAGAAGTGGGATCAAGTGGAAGACGCAGTCCAAGGCAAATAATTTTGTCTCCCTAAAGGGCGGATCCCTGACCATCAACCAGGATGGTTGTTACTTCCTGTATCTTCAGGTGACTCTGGAGACACCAGAGGTGTCTGGACAGCACATAGTGAGAGTGAACAAGCCCAACAGTGTCCTGCTGGAAGTAAGGATGACCAACACCTCCCTCAGCACAGGGTTCCTGGGCAGGGCTGTGGATCTAGCAGCCTCTGACACCCTCACAGTCACTGTCTCCCCGGGTGCCAGGATCAACACCAGCTACACCGCCACATACCTGGGCATCATAGGTCCAAAATTATATCTGTAGATTCTATTGGATATAGACACTCCTGTCTTCATAGACACATGCTGGGGGCTAGATCTGGGAGTCATTTGGTAGGGGTTGATTGAATAGATCCTGGGGATCTGGAGTTAACTGGGATCAACCCATCATCCCACCACCTGTCAGAGAGATGGAGTAGTGGGGAAGATCATGTGGGAGACACGGTATATTTGACTGAAACTGATTCAGTCCGACTCCCTGCTCATCACAGAAGATTATTCCACTCCTTTATCCTCTACCTAGCCTTCCAACTGGTTTTGAGCTGCAAAGATTATCTTTCCATAATTCTACTGATTTTTTAATTAGATGTTTATTAACCGTTATTTAACTAGGCAAGTCAGTTAAGAACAAATTCTTATTTTCAATGAGGGCCAACCAAAATGCAAAAGGCCTCCTGCAGGGAAGGGGGTTTAAAAATGTTATATAATAATGCATCTTGTAATGTTGGAAAAATATGTTTAAGAGTATTGGTCATCATGGGTTATGGGTTGTACTGTTACTTTAGCATGTTTCTCTCTTGCATGAAGTAGCACTGTTTTTATCGCTCGGGATTATAGTTGGTATGTTTTTCCGGTAAATGTTGTTTTTTAAGCTTTGAATGAGGGGATTTTCTTATCAAGTCATGTGCACAGGGTTGTTGAGAGAATGCACAGTATCAACATATCTTTAATGTTTACTTTAATATTTGTGTATTGCTTTGTATTTAAAATATTTCTTTTTTACCTATTTATGTCTTATTACAATATTATCTTATTATTATTTTCTTCTTATTTATTTTCTATATCTATTTTGAAGGACATGTTGAGTATGTTGTAGGATGAGATGTAGAGATAATCAATGAATGTATGTCACTCACCAGGTTTCCATTCAATCGTTTTATGCGAGTAAAGTATGTCAGGTAAAACATTTAATGACAGGCCTGATGGAAACAAAAAATGTTTCGGTAAACCTTCCAAATGTAGACAAAACAAAGTACGCTTTACAAGGTGGGATCTTTTTGTGTCTGTAAAACATCTTCATGCCCAAATATTGATGTAATAACCATCATATCGAAGGAAACTTGGAGTCACGCCACTACGACTCGGGAAAGCATGCAGTTTATTGGCTACAGATTAAATACATTATGATGAACTTTTCAATAACTTTTCAATAAATATCGAGGGTCTTCTTCTGGCGATGATGATCGATTCTTGGCTGCCTTTTGACAAATACAAATAATATTGCTCTTATCCAATAATCGCATTATGTTGGTATCTCAAATCAAATGTATTTATATAGCCCTTCTTACATCAGCTGATATCTCAAAGTGCTGTACAGAAACCCAGCCTAAAACCCCAAACAGCAAGCAATGCAGATGTAGAAGCATGGTGGCTAGGAAAAACTCCCTAGAAAGGTCAAAACCTAGGAAGAAACCTAGAGAGGAACCAGGCTATGAGGGGTGGCCAGTCCTCTTCTGGCTGTGCTGGGTGGAGATTATAACAGAATATGGCCAAGATGTTCAAATGTTCATAAATAATAATAATCACAGTAGTTGTCGAGGGTGCAACAAGTCAGCACCTCAGGAGTAAATGTCAGTTGGCTTTTCATAGCCGATCATTAAGAGTATCTCTACGACTCCTGCTGTCTCTAGAGAGTTGAAAACAGCAGGTCTGGGACAAGTAGCACGTCCGGTGAACAGGTCAGGGTTCCATAGCCGCAGGCAGAACAGTTGAAACTGGAGCAGCAGCACGGCCAGGTGGACTGGGGTCAGCAAGGAGTCATCATGCCAGGTACTCCTGTCCTAGGCATGGTCCCAGGGCTCAGGTCCCCCGAGAGAGAGAAAGAAAGAGAGAAAGAGAGAATTAGAGAGAGCATACTTAAATTCGCACAGGACACCCGATAAGACAGGAGAAGTACTCCAGATATAACAGACTGACCCTAGGCCCCCTAGACACATAAACTACTGCAGCATAAATACTGGAGGCTGAGACAGGAGGGGTCAGGAGACACTGTGGCCCCATCCGATGATACCCCCGGACAGGGCCAAACAGGCAGGATATAATCCCACCCACTTTGCCAAAGCACATAAAAAAGTATGTTTGATGGAAACATCCCTGGCGGGGGAATGCACATATTGTTTTAGCAGATTTTAGAATATTAGCATGAAAATCGAACGCAAATTGGATGGAAACCTACTTTATAGCGTCAAATAAACTAGGATAAAATGTACATTGTTACTAATTCCACAAGTGAAGTTCCCGCTGGGAAACATGAATGTAATCTATTACAGTGCCTTGCGAAAGTATTCGGCCCCCTTGAACTTTGCGACCTTTTGCCACATTTCAGGCTTCAAACATAAAGATATAAAACTGTATTTTTTTGTGAAGAATCAACAACAAGTGGGACACAATCATGAAGTGGAACGACATTTATTGGATATTTCAAACTTTTTTAACAAATCAAAAACTGAAAAATTGGGCGTGCAAAATTATTCAGCCCCTTTACTTTCAGTGCAGCAAACTCTCTCCAGAAGTTCAGTGAGGATCTCTGAATGATCCAATGTTGACCTAAATGACTAATGATGATAAATACAATCCACCTGTGTGTAATCAAGTCTCTGTATAAATGCACCTGCACTGTGATAGTCTCAGAGGTCCGTTAAAAGCGCAGAGAGCATCATGAAGAACAAGGAACACACCAGGCAGGTCCGAGATACTGTTGTGAAGACGTTTAAAGCCGGATTTGGATACAAAAAGATTTCCCAAGCTTTAAACATCACAAGGAGCACTGTGCAAGCGATAATATTGAAATGGAAGGAGTATCAGACCACTGCAAATCTACCAAGACCTGGCCGCCCCTCTAAACTTTCAGCTCATACAAGAAGACTGATCAGAGATGCAGCCAAGAGGCCCATGATCACTCTGGATGAACTGCAGAGATCTACAGCTGAGGTGGGAGACTCTGTCCATAGGACAACAATCAGTCGTATATTGCACAAATCTGGCCTTTATGGAAGAGTGGCAAGAAGAAAGCCATTTCTTAAAGATATCCATAAAAAGTGTTGTTTAAAGTTTGCCACAAGCCACCTGGGAGACACACCAAACATGTGGAAGAAGGTGCTCTGGTCAGATGAAACCAAAATGGAACTTTTTGGCAACAATGCAAAACGTAAAAGTTTGGCGTAAAAGCAACACAGCTCATCACCTAGAACACACCATCCCCACTGTCAAACATGGTGGTGGCAGCATCATGGTTTGGGCCTGCTTTTCTTCAGCAGGGACAGGGAAGATGGTTAAAATTGATGGGAAGATGGATGGAGCCAAATACAGGACCATTCTGGAAGAAAACCTGATGGAGTCTGCAAAAGACCTGAGACTGGGACGGAGATTTGTCTTCCAACAAGACAATGATCCAAAACATAAAGCAAAATCTACAATGGAATGGTTCAAAAATAAACATATCCAGGTGTTAAAATGGTCAAGTCAAAGTCCAGACCTGAATCCAATCGAGAATCTGTGGAAAGAACTGAAAACTGCTGTTCACAAATGCTCTCCATCCAACCTCACTGAGCTCGAGCTGTTTTGCAAGGAGGAATGGGAAAAAATGTCGGTCTCTCGATGTGCAAAACTGATAGAGACATACCCCAAGCGACTTACAGCTGTAATCGCAGCAAAAGGTGGCGCTACAAAGTATTAACTTAAGGGGGCTGAATAATTTTGCACGCCCAATTTTTCAGTTTATGATTTGTTAAAAAAGTTTGAAATATCCAATAAATGTCGTTCCACTTCACGATTGTGTCCCACTTGTTGTTGATTCTTCAGAAAAAAATACAGTTTTATATCTTTATGTTTGAAGCCTGAAATGTGGCAAAAGGTCGCAAAGTTCAAGGGGGCCGAATACTTTCGCAAGGCACTGTATATTAAGAAAGCACTGGATTATTTTTTTCTCCAAACAAATAAATGAAGTAGAATAATTGACTTGTATATGGCTTTTATTTCACCTTCAAATATTGTTTGTTGAAGCCATAATTACAGAAATGAGGACTAAATCATGACATGTTGTGAAATTATATAAAAGTAAAGCACAAATACATTTAAGTCTAATGGTGTCATACCAACGCTGTAGGGGGTGAGAGCTATTATAAACAGATGTGAAACCACCAGATGTGAATCATTACCAACACAGTGAAATAAGGGTCATATTGAACTACAGATGTAGGATCATCGTTTGAACCCCCTGTTGCAGAATAACTTGTGTATTTGAGGTTTAAAAAGGCTTCTAAAGTTTGTCATTTCTACACTGAAATTTCAGACTTGATTTTCCATTAAGAGATCTGTATATACAGCGCATTCAGAAAGTATTCAGACCCCTTGACTTTTTCCACATTTTGTTACATTACAGCCTCATTCTAAAATGTATTAAATAGTTTTTCTTGTAACGGCTGTCATGGGAAGAAGGACTAAAGCTCAGCGTGGTAAGTGTTCATCTTATTTAATGAAAACTGAACACTGAATAACAAAACAACAAAGAAACAAAGAAACAGTTCTGTCTGGTGTAGACACACACAGACTGAAAACAAACACCCACAAAACACAATGGAAAACAGGCTACCTAAATATGGTTCTCAATCAGGGACAACGATTGACAGCTGCCTCTGATTGAGAACCATACCAGGCCAAACACAGAAATAGAAAATCATAGAAAAACTAACATAGACAACCCACCCAACTCACGCCCTGACCAGACTAAAACAAAATACAAAACAAAGGAACTAAGGTCAGAACGTGACATTTCCCCTCATCAATCTATAAACAATACCCCATAATGAGAAAGCAAAAATAAGTTTTTAGAAATGTTTGCAAATGTATAAAAAACTATTTAAAAAAAACAGAAATATGACATTTACATAATTATTCAGACCCTTTACTCAGTACTTTGTTGAAGCACCTTTGGCAGCGATTACAGCCTCGAGTCTTCTTGGGTAGGACACTACAAGCTTGGCACACCTGTATTGGGGGAGTTTCTCCCATTCTTCTCTGCAGATCCTCTCAAGCTCTGTCAGGTTGGATGGAGAGCATCGGTGCACAGCTATTTTCAGGTCTCTCCAGAGACATTCGATCGGATTCAAGTCCAGGCTCTGGCTGGGCCACTCAAGGACATTCAGAGACTTGTCCGAAGCCACTCCTGCGTTGTCTTGGCTGTGTGCTTAGTGTCATTGTCCTGTTGGAAGGTGAACCTTCGTCCCAGTCTGAGGTCCTGAGCAGGTTTTCATCAGGAATCTCTCTGTACTTTGCTCTGTTCATCTTTCCCTCGATCCTGACTAGTTTCCCAGTGCCTGCTGCTGAAAAACATCCCCACAGCATGATGCTGCCACCACCATGCTTCACTGTAGGGATGGTGCCAGGTTTCCTCCAGACGTAACGCATGGCATTCAGGCCAAATAGTTCAATCTTGGTTTCATCAGACCAGACACTCTTGTTTTTCATGGTCTGAGAGTCTTTAGGTGCCTTTTGGCAAAGTCCAAGTGGGCTGTCATGTGCCTTTTACTGAGGCACCACCAAGCCCAGTATAGGCTTGGTGGTTCCAAACTTCTTCCATTGAAGAATGATGAGAGTCTCATACCAAAGGGTCTGAATACTTATGTAAATACGGTATTTCTGTATTATTAATACATTTTCTGAAATGTCTAAATTTCTGTCATTATGGGGTATTGTGTGTAGATTGATGGGAGAAACATTTGATTTAATCCATTTTAGAATAAGGTTTTAACGTAACAAAATGTGAAAAAAGTCAAGGGGTCTGAATTCTTTCCGAATGCACTCTACCCCTACAAAAATGTCTATTAATTATAAAACACATAATAATTCACATTTCCTGGTGCTAAGGGATTATTTTCCTGCTATAACCAACTGGCTCAAATTAAGATCCTACATCTGTATAGTTTTGTGACTTACTGAAACATGAGACCCCAGAGATCAAGTGAAAATAGAAGGTCCTTACAGTGTGTCCCCCCACATGTTGGTTGAATAATACATTCAAGGGCCCTCCCTTTAACTATGCTGTTGAGGAACCCTCCAGAGGCTGAGAGCTAAGTAAAGAAGAGCTTATATTGGTTTATATTGTAAACTGTCACAAAGGTATCACACAACACATCAATTCAGTGATATTATCTACATATATCCTTGCAGGAGGGAGAGAAAGTGTTGTGTAGCACAGCATGACTCATCACAACCCAGACACAACACACATTTTTTCCAGTCGTTGGGGTTTTCATTTTTTTCTTCTCCATTTCAACGATAACCTTACATCTTTCTAATCATTGTAACATTAGCTGTTAAAACCACAGATTCCGATTACGCTCTGAGTTTATCCAGAATGCTGTCCCACGTAAACCGAGATCAGAGACTTGCGTCCACCCACTCCTTGGAGAGGTTTCATGAGGAAGCCTAGACCACGTTTCTTAATGTGATGACTTTCCATTGCCAGATGTGAGGTTAAAGACAGGAGGTATGGGCAAGTCCACGAGAGAGAGAGTGTTTTGTGTGTTTCAGTACGGATGCTGTCTGCGTTGCCTCTGCTTCTTATTTCCTCGCACTAAGACGTCATCATGACAGTTTCCTCAAAATGGTTATTTTCTCTTATCTCTCTTTCTCTCTCTCTTTCTATCTCTCTTTCTCTCTCTCTTTCTCTCTCTCTTTCTATCTCTCTCTCTCTTTTCTTTCTAACGCTCTTTCTTTCTAACGCTCTGTCTCTCCCAGTCAATGGAAAATGATATTGAAACATACAAATATGATTATCCAGAATTCATAGTTCGCGTGACAATGTTTCTGGAGAGAGCATATGAAATCATGCAACCCAACTGTGAAATGATACTCACATATATATCTAACAGTGTGGAACACATTCATCATGGCATGTATAGGTAACTGACAAAATAAAGGAAACACTGGAGTAAATGAGGGATACAAAGTATATTGAAAGCAGGTGCTTCCACACAGGTGGATCCTGAGTTAGGTAAGCAATTAAAACATCCCATCATGCTTAGGGTCATGTATAAAATGCCCAGTTGAACATTATTTTGGCTACCCTGGCTAGACAAATAGATCACAGTGACTTTGAAAGAGGGGTCTCAAAGTGCATATGGGGGTTTAAAGTGTGTGTGTGTGCGTGCGTGCGTGCGTGTGTGTGTGTGTGTGTGTGTGTGTGTGTGTGTGTGTGTGTGTGTGTGTCACCAGATCTCAATCCAATTGAACACTTCTGGAGATTCTGGAGCAGCGCCTGTTTTCCACCACCACCAACAGAACACCAAATGACGGAATTTCTTGTGGAAGAATGGTGTGGCATCCCTCCAGCAGAGTTTCAGACACTATGTCTAGGCACATTGAAGCTGTTCTGGCGGCTTTAGCAGCTTGTGGTGGTCCAGCGTCCTATTAAGACACTTTATGTTAGTGTTTCCTTTATTTTGAAAGTTAGCAGTAGTTTCAAGTGAAATGTTGAAAGTTGGGGACCCCCCCCCACACACACCCTAACCCCCCCACACACACACACAGTTGTTTTATTTTTTACTGTCACATTCACAGGATAGGTGCAGTGAAATGTATTGTTTTACAGGGTCAGCCCAAATAGTACAGCGCCCCTGAACCATATTAGGGTTAGGTACCTCAATATGCAATCAATGTGCATTACTTCTTTGTTCATATTTAACTAAAGAAATAGATTTTACTGTACACATTAACTCAAATGGAATATGTGCCAACACAAATTGGATACAACAATCCAGTCTCTGTTTGGTTCCATATAGAATAAGATGCTGGTGTATTTGAAGGAGACACCAGGGAGCAGTGTTTAGCTTTAAGTAGGACCACATTTATTCTCTGGGGTCTCACAACATTTCTCACTGACATTACTCAACACAAGACCTTTCTCAACCCAGGTATTTCCAAAGGTTGTAGGAAACACATGATCCATAAAACTAACGGACAAATCTGAACGTGTTGCCTCTTCAAACTGCTATAGGCCTATTGTATAGATATTCCTTCATAAATGTTCCAATTCATGGTTGGTTGATGACTTCAAATGAAATGGCTGCTACAGGCCTACATTTTCAACATGCTTAGCTGAGCCATTAAGGACAGGATAAGTAGTCAAGAACAGTAAGAACTGGAAAATCCAACTGCATCTCATACAGTCATCTCTGTCTTTCCTGGTTAGACCACTGAAGGTTGAAGATGTGGTGATGACTCAAGTATGGACACAGTCATACACCTGTACACTGTAACATTATGACATGTCTCAACATGCTGTTTTAAACTGAGGCCTAAGTCAGTATGTGTCCCAAATCACACCCTATTTCCTATATATAGTGCACTATTTTTGACCAGAGCCCTATGGTCAAAAGTAGTGCACTATATAGGGAATGTGATGCCATTTGGGACTTTATGTTCACAGAATTTTACATTCTTATGATTGAAATTACACCTGTAGAAACACCAGCCAAGTTCATACCGGAACAGTGACACAAGTGTGTTTGATTAAACAAACATTTGGATCATTGTAGAGATGATTTCTGAGGGGGATGGGTTCAATATCATATTAGCTGCTCATCTACCCCCCTTCACACGCACCCTACTTGGTTCGTAAATGTACTTGTCCCCAGTACATGGGTTGGAAACTTCCAGAGAGAGAAAGGCCATGAATCAGCGAAACAACATATATACTGAGCTGCTTGCATCGCCCCCAGCCAGCACCCAGAACCCCCACCTCCACTTCCTCTTCAGTTTACTAATATACAACACACGCCTGCACCGGGGGAGACCTCAAAGAGCTGCTTCTTAGAATAGGACAGAGGTGAGAGGAAAGAGCAAGACAAAGACACAAAGATGTTCTCAGGACTACATAAAAAGCTTCACTTGAGAGTGCGAGTGTATGTGAATGAGTGATTGAAAGTTTTGTATGAACATATACAGTACCAGTCAAAAGTTTGAATACACCTATTCATTCAATGGTTTTTCTTAATTTTTTACTATTTTCTACATTGTAGAATAATAGTGAAGACATCAATACTATGAAATAACACATATGGAATCATGTAGTAACCAAAAAAGTGTTAAACAAATCAAAATATATTTGAGATTTGAGATTTTTCAAAGTAGCCACCCTTTGCCTTGATGACAGCTTTGCACACTCTTAGGATTCTCTCAACCAGCTTAATGAGGTAGTCACCTGGATTGCATTTGAATTAACAGGTGTGCCTTGTTAAATGTGAATTTGTGGAATGTATTCACTTCTTAATGTGTTTAAGCCAGTCAGTTGTGTTGTGACAAGGTAGAGTTGGTATACAGAATATAGCCCTATTTGGTAAAAGACCAAGTCCATATTAGAGCAAGAACAGCTCAAATAAGCCAAGAGAAATGACAGTCAACTCAAATTTGATTTGTCACATGCGCCGAATACAGGTAGACCTTACAGTGAAATGCTTACTTACAAGCCCTTAACCAACAATGCTTTAAGAAGTTTTAAGAAAAAAATAGATTAAAGTAACAAATAATTAAACAGCAGCAGTAAAATAACAATAGCGAGGCCATATACAGGGGGTTTTGGTACAGAGTCAATGTGCGCGGGCATCGGTTAGTCAAGGTAATTGAGGTAATATGTACATGTAGGTAGAGTTAAAGTGACTATGCATAGATAATAAACAGAGAGTAGCAGCAGCGTAAAAGAGGGGTCTGGGTAGCCCTTTGATTAGCTGTTCAGGAGTCTTATGACTTGGGGGTAGAAGCTGTTAAGAAGCTTTTTGGACCTAGACTTGGCGCTCCGGTACCGCTTGCCGGGCGGTAGCAGAGAGAACAGTCCGTGACTAAGGTGGCTGGAGTTTTTGACAATTTTTAAAGCCTTCCTCTGACACCGCCTGGTATAGAGGTGCTGGATGGCAGGAAGCTTGACCCCCAGTGATGTACTGGGCCGTAGGCAATACTCTCTGTAGTGCCTTGAAGGTCGGAGGCCGAGCAGTTGCCATACCAGGCAATGATGCAACCAGTCAGCATGCTCTCAATGGCGCAGCTGTAGAACCTTTTGAGAATCTTTTCAGTCTCCTGAGGGGGAATAGGCTTTGTCGTGCCCTCTTCACTACTGTCTTAGTGTGTTTGGACCATGATAGTTTGTTGGTGATGTGGACACAAAGGAACTTGAAGCTCTCAACCTGCTCCACTGCAGCCCTATCGATGAGAATGGTGGCATGCTCATTCCTCATTTTCCTGTAGTCCACAATCATCTCCTTCGTCTTGATCACGTTGAGGGAGAGGTTGTTGTCCTGGCACCACACGGCCAGGTCTCTGACCTCCTCCCTATAGGCTGTCTCTTCATTGTTGGTGATCAGGCCTACCACTGTTGTGTCATCGGCAAACTTAATGATGGTGTTGGAGTCGTGCCTGGCCATGCAGTCATGAGTGAACAGGGAGTACAGGAGGGGACTGAGCACGCACCCCTGAGGGGCCCCAGTGTTGAGGATCAGCGTGGCGGATGTGTTGTTACCTACCCTTACCACCTGGGGGCGGCTCGTCAGGAAGTCCAGGATGCAGTTGCAGAGGGAGGTGTTTAGTCCCAGGGTCCTTAGCTTAGTGATGAGCTTTGAGGGCACTATGGTGTTGAAAGCTGAGCTGTAATCAATGAATAGCATTCTCACATAGGTGTTCCTTTTGTCTAGGTGGGAAAGGGCAGTGTTGAGTGCAATAGAGATTGTATCATCTGTGGATCTGTTGGGGCGGTATGTAAATTAGAGTGGATCTCGGGTTTCTGGGATGATGGTGTTGATGTGAGCCATGACCAGCCTTTCAAAGCACTTCATTGTTTCAGATGTGAGTGCTACGGGTCAGTAGTTATTTAGGCAGGTTACTTTGGTGTTCTTGGGCACAGGGACTATGGTGGTCTGCTTGAAACATTGGTTGGTATTACAGACTCAGTCAGGGACAGGATGAAAAGGTCAATGAAGACACTTGCCAGTCGGTCAGCGCATGCTCGGAGTCCACATACTGGTAATCCGTCTGGCCCTGCGGCCTTGTGAATGATGACCTGTTTTAAGGTCTTACTCACATCGGGTACGGAGAGCGTGATCACACAGTCGTCCAGAACAGCTGATGCTCTCATGCATGCTTCAGTGTTACTTGCCTCGTAGCGAGCACAGAAGTAATTTAGCTTGTCTGGTAGGCTCGTGTCACTGGGCAGCTCGCGGCTGTGCTTCCCTTTGTAGTCTGTTATAGTTACTTTAAGACAATCCGGAAAATGTCAAGAACTTTGAAAGTTTCTTCAAGTGCAGTCACAAAAACCATCAGCGCTATGATGAAACTAGTTCTCACGAGGACCCCCACAGGAGAGGAAGACCCAGAGTTACCTCTGCTGCAGAGGATAAGTTCATTAGACTTACCGTCCTCAGAAATCTGCAATTAAATGCACCTCAGATTGCAGCCCAAATAAATGCTTCACAGAGTTCAAGTAACAGACACATCTCAACATCAACTGTTAAGAGGAGACTGCGTGAATCAGTCCTTAATCGTCAATTGCTACAAAGAAAAAGGACACATAAAAAGAAGTGCCTTGCTTGGGCCAAGAAACATGTGCAATGGACATTAGACCGGTGGAAATCTGTCGTTTGGAGATTTTTAGTTGTTGTTCCAACTGCTGTGTCTTTGTGAGACACATAGTAGGTGAACGGATGATCTCCGCATGTGTGGTTCCCACCGTGAAGCATGGAGGAGGAGGTGTGATGGTGTTGGGGTGCTTTGCAGGTGACTCTGTCTGTCATTTATTTAGAATTCAAGGCACACTTTACCAGCAAGGCTACCACAGTATTCTGCAGCAATACGCCATCCCATCTGGTTTGCGCTTTATGGGACTATCATTTGTTTTTAACAGTACAATGACCCAACACACCTCCAGGGTGTGTAAGGGTTATTTGATCAAGAAGGAGAGTGACGGAGTGCAGCATCAGATGACCTGGCCTCCACAATCACCCGACCTCAACCCAATTGAGATGGTTTGGGATGAGTTGGACTGTTGGAACTGGTTGAAAGAATGCCAAGAGTGTGCAATGCTGTCATCAAGGCAAAGGGTGGCTGCTTTGAAGAATCTCAAATTGATTTGTTTGACATTTTTTTGGTCACTAAATGATTCCATATGTGTTTTTTCATAGTTTTGATGTCTTAACTATTATTCTACAATGTATAAAATAGTTTTAAAAAATAACGAAAAACCCTTGATTGAGTAGGTCCAAACTTTTGACTGGTACTGTAGGAACAATATTTGTATAATGTGAATGTGAATGTATACGATTGCATGGTATACATTTTTAATTTAACCTTTATTTTAACAGGGATTCATATTGAGATCCAGGTCTCTTTTACAAATGAGCCCTGCAGAACGGAAACAGAATACACACATCCAATACGAAATGCAGAGCCGGTTAGGAAAGACATTGGAAATGCATTTTGTTACGTGTTTTCAATCAATGAGGTCAGATACTTTTGGTAGGGAAGTAATATCAAAGTTGTGAGCAAATGTGGTTAGCATTGCTCTAAAATCTGCATAGTGCAGTCTTATCACCTCTGTCACCAGTAAACAAGTTAATCAGGTCAGGGAAACAAGATAACAATCTCTATGCGAACACAGGTCACATACTGTCATATACTCAGGTCGCATACCTTACTCTTATCTGTTACCGTTGATTTGAGACCTCTGAGGTCTTTTTTTTATATGTCAGTAAAATGGAGCAAATACACTGTATAAGGGGGGATTATATGCTTCACTGTATTACGGGGGGTTGGTAGGGATGGGGGACGGTGAAAAGAGAAGTGGTTTTCACCTCGTGTGGTCGCAGGCTGACTGTCTAAAATGCAACTGAGTGGGTGCAGCATCTGCTGCTACTGAAGCCACGCTCTAGACTCTATTCCAGCACAGAAGCCCTTTAGTTACATGATGACTCTGTATATCTGTTTGTGATTACATGCCTGCATGCATATATTTTTGTGGATCAATTAAAGTAACAAATAATGCTCACACAGAATCGTAAGAAAGATAAAAACATTTATTTATTTGAATATTTGCAGGATAGAATATACAAAATATCCAGTATGTGTTACAGCTATAACCTACTGCTTGCATAGCGTTAGCGTCCAAGAAGAAGAAAACATATATTTTATTTTATTTCTCACTATATATGGAAGTTGATAAGTCGTGTTTATCAGAATATGGAGGACAATGACTACTTTACATTTGTATAAAATGTTAAATAAATATAAAACACCAAAAGGTGAAATACAAATACAAAATATTGAAATGAGTTAATTACTTGGTCATTTTATGGAGGGTATACAAAGAGGGAAATAGATAGTCCAACATTTGACCTTATCATGAACACATAAAAACATTGGTGTTTTTAAATCACTGATGAAGGATTTTGAGGCTGATTCCCTGACCTGTTAAATGTTGTTATACTCTTGTGAATTCAATGGTTTTTACTAGATTACTTGTAGTTTTTCATATTGTCTGTCTGTAATTTTTTGTAATGACTTGGTGCTGCCTATCTTGGCCAGGGCGCTCTTGAAAAAGGGATTTTAATCTCAATGAGCCCTTCTGAAAACACTATGCAGTGGTTTACATGCAATTTACCTGAATATCAGGTATTCTTAAATCGTTTCAAAAACGTAGAATATATCTACTTGTCAGTATATCGAATTATCTAAATATCTAAATATTTTTCTCTATATCTATATTATGTATTTCCTTATACTATTATATATATATATATATTATTTTTAATCAGGTCAATATAACATACAAGTAAGAGAATAAAGAGCTGATGTCTGTAAATATGCATTGAACCCTAGCATACAGAGGTAACATTTATACAGTTCTTTTTTCTTTTTTCTTTTTCTTGTTGGCAGACTATCAACATAATGTGTTACCTCCTGACCAAAACCCCCATCAATAACAACACTACTTACAAAAGAGAAGTAACACTGAGTGAATACAAAACATCCCTAATAATGTTATTCAGCACTTTCACCACCAAAACTGATAAAAAATTGTTTTATTCTACAAAAGCTAAATCAATCAATATATTATAATTGTATCCAATTTTATGATTTACCTTAGCAACAGGGACGGATTAATGCAGGGGTTTACCGGGGCTGAAACATCTGTGTCCAGGCCCATTGGGGGCCCAAGAGGCAGCAATTCATTTTTTGGTTTTTAAATAAATGTTTAATTATTAAGGAAATATATACTGTATATATTATATGTTATATATATATATATTATATGTAGTATATATTATATCTGTAGCATATATTTTATACTTTTTCACTCAATACTCAATCACAGGAAGACTCAGGACCCTGCTCTCAAGTCTAGTTGCTGCATGCTGCCGCTCTACTAATCATCAGATGGGGGGAGGAGAGGAGGTAGGGGGTCCCCTGTCTTGATTGGGTAAATAACTGCATAATAAATAAATAGGACTGGTCAATTGTGTGAGTCAAGGACTGGGCCCAAGAGGCAAAAAATAATAATACTTTTTATTTTATATATATATTTTTTTATCCAACCACAGGCGCCGGCTCTCAATGTTCAAAATACACCAGAGAGCATCATTTAGCCACAGAGGATAAATCGTTTATTTTAAAAAAACTGTGAATTAAGTTTTATCACAAGCACATACATATGTCTTCCAAAATGAAGCAAACACCAACAAAAAGTGTCTTAAAAGGGTGCTGCCACCATGAGCTGCCAGAACAGCTTCAATGCTCCTTAGATTATACATGTGGATGTAAACCATGGCAGGAAAATGCACCCCATACCATAACATACTGTATCCCTTGTATCCCTTGGAAAATGCACCCCATACCATAACATACTGTATCCCTTGTATCCCTTGGAAAATGCACCCCATACCGTAACATACTGTATCCCTTGTATCCCTTGGAAAATGCACCCCATACCGTAACATACTGTATCCCTTGTATCCCTTGGAAAATGCACCCCATACCGTAACATACTGTATCCCTTGTATCCCTTGGTTACTCATGTGTTTCTTTTATTTTGGCAGTTACTGGTATGCCTACAGTCAGGAAGGTCATGCGCCCCAAATAGGCTACAGCTTGTTGCTTTTTGGCCATAGATATATACTCCATTGAAGTGTTTTGTAACCTCTGACCCTGGGAATTTGACTGTTAAACTCATGGGTACACTAGCAATGGATGCCAGTTCTGACTTGAATGGGAACTGCCATCTATGGGATCTATGGATTGTAGATTTCAAAATGAAATTGTGGGAAAATCACACTGTTTGGAAAACAAATGCCTACTGGTGAAAAGAGAAGGCTAATCAGTCTTTAGAACCAATTTTTAAAAATTCTTAACAACTCCCAATTTTTAGCTAACAGCAGCACTGTTTTTTCAAAGTAGCTCATCTTGAGATAGGCTATTGCCACAGCTAGCGCATCAGCCCTCACCGTGAGAAGCCTATGGCTTCATCTTCATCATCAGGTGAGTCAGTGTGCCACTCAACGTTTTATTTAGTAACCTACTGTAACCGATGATATACAGTAATATACTGTATGTATATATATATTTCCTCTGAATATTGTACAATCTGTGTGTCGCTTCATTGACCTGGGCTATTGTTTGTTTGAATTCAAGACCAGATTGATCTCAGTTTGTCAGTGTCAGAGTATCCAGTCATTTCAGTCAGTTGTGTGGTAATTAAAAGATTCAACCAATGTCTTTCATGTAAATGACGTAGAACTGCATGACATGCGTTTTTTAACAGGCAGATTCTTTTACGACCCTGCAAAAATAAATCCCTATGTGTGGAAATCCTAAAAACGCCTCTGTTCAACTGTAGCCTAGTGTATGGCAAACGTTATTATGGCTTTATTATAAAGGGGCTTTTTCTTCAACAGTACATTTTCCACTCATCGAAATGCATCTTGATGCAAGGATTTGTTTAAAGAAAATGAGGATGTGCCGGGAAGGGGGAAGGCCCTGCGTAGCAATATTACATGTAAATTGGCCTACAGTATTATTATGCCTTAAACCAATGATAATCAGCCAGCTATCTAAAAAAAAAGTATCTTCATCATCAACCGTATTATATCATATAGATACCAAACACGTTCTCTGTGGAATGTTGTATCCGAACTTGAGTGACATTTTTCACTTTGACAAAGATGGAGTCATCTTCAAAGAGGTGGAACACCCCTCCCAGGTAGCTGTTTGATGTGGACATCATTTTCCCAAACTTGGGGTGATATCTCCTGGACTTAAGGAGTTCAATGTCCTTCCCAAGGTACCGTGGAGTAGTTCTGCAGACCGAGTGTGTGAACGCAACATCGACCTCACTGAAGAAGATCTTAGAGTAGACGTAGTAGTAGCCTTCCTTCTGGATGACAAGCTTCCCATCTTTGTACTCCATTTCATGGAGGATTGGTTCTGCCTGCATGTTCCATACCATGACTCCATCTCCATGGGGTGTTTGAGGTCCAGCTGGAGAACAAATACAGGTCAATATGTGGGGAAAGTTTTCTGTCATTTGAATTTATCTTCATGTACTATTTCAAACACCATACTATCTGATGTACTACTACATACTTCTATTTCACCCTCTTCTGTCATACCCAAATATTAATATAAAGGGTTGTGTGTAGTTGAAATGGCCTGGTGACAATGGTCTTACCTGTCAGATGTGCAACAGGTTTTGAAGGCAACACAATAGGGTTTGGTCTTGAAGTTGGGGGAACCTCCTTCAGAAATTCCTCATGGTCTGTTTTGGGAACAAAGTTTATGTTGAAGTGATGCACATTTTAGAAGGTGAATGATTCAGAAATGCATTTATCAAATGTGTACAAAATACTCAGCCGGGATCTTCTACCAAAGATGAGTCCCTTGTCATTTTGTCACAGTGTTTGAACAAGAGAAGGAGAAATAGTCTGGGACATACCTTGGATACTCATACCAGCTGACCCTGACTCCGCCTGCAGTTGGGAATAGAGATTTCATCATAGTGAACAGAGAGGTTTGTGGTAATACAGTACAGGCATGTGTGAGAATGTTCATTTGTTCCTATTTAAGTGGTTCTTTGGGCCTTTACATTTTATTAGATGATACGCAGGAAAGATAAACAGAACTGCTTATGGTTTCTGGTAATTAAGTAAAGTAGATCACCCATCCCATCCCAGACCACCCCCGTCTTCCCGTCAGTACATGTGCATGCAGCGAGACTAGGTTAGCTCTATCCTCTTCCAATAAACCATCGCACCCTTCCCACCAGATTGGGTCAGGGGAAATGATGTCACATGAAGCTCAACATAACCACAAACACCTGACCAACAAACCAATTCTGTGGAACACGGAATGCTGGCCCCTGGTACGTCACGGAACATTCATATTCTCCGAAATGATGCCCAATTCTGATAAACTTCTCCATCTCAACTGTTGCCAAATGTACAAGAATGAATAAAACTGTTAAATGCGTATATCAAGGGGAATCCCAACTCAAACTTTGGACAGAAAGTGCTGACCATGACATAACTTCACTATGTTGTCATGAGACCTGTTTATACGTAAAACAAAATTGACACAATAAAAAACCTACATCGTGGTGAATAATGCACTGGTAACTCGGAAGTTAATATTTGTTTCTATTCCCTATAGACTTGGAAAATTATTTCACAATTAGAGTCTAACAAAACAACCAATTGTAGCAAGGTTCCAATATTCCAAGTGACATATCACCACACATTACTCTATTCTGAACCAGGATAATGCCATAATAAAATGGAGGAAAGGAACAACAGTAAATTACTACATTGTACAAAATACATAGAGATTGGGTAACCAAATGTGACTTTATAAATAATCATTTATTCATTTAATGTAGTATCTTGGGTTTTTAAAGTATTGTCTTAATGTAACTGTGCATTCTGCATAATTTCAGTCTTGTCGACTGCGACTATGAAGTAAATCAAATCAAGTCATTATTTCCCATATGATGATGCAAATGGGTTGTAGATTATTTGTGAGAGAGAAAGAACACATCATCTAATGACACTGGAAATGTATTCACTTTCATTTTGGAATGAACAAAAGATGTTTCCGAGAATAGTGTACACGTTGTGGGGTTGAGAGCAAGAGATTGGGTCAAATGAAACAGTGAGAGATAAAAGTAGACACACAGTAGACACAGTAGAAAGAATACATAGTTGTTACTAGATGTGTGAGAGAGAGATGTGTGAAGAGAGACTCTCCGGTGTTGAGGGAGACAGAACAGAGATGGAGACGGGTAGACAGCCACCTCATGGTGATAATACTCACAGATCCCTGTTTGGAGTAGAGGTGGTAGATGAAGCAGGCCTCTATGGCCAAGCCACACAAAGCCAGACCAACCAGCAAGAACAGCAGGCTTTGGGCCACACCACCCCGACCAGGAGGTCTTGGTTTGGGGGGCAGCGTTGGGTAGGCTGCATGGCTATCCACCATGAACACGGAGGGGTATGGGACACCACCCTCAGCCATGATCTCTCCGATCAGAGATTATAAGGAACTGAAAAAGGAGGTAGTCAAGTAGTACCCGAGCGAGGTCCACGCACCAGGGGTCCCGGCACACAACGAGAGACACAGAGAGATTTCCCAGAGCAAGACCAAGCACTAGTGCGGGTTGTACAGTATGACTCCTCAGGTTGTCTTGTCAGCAGACAAGACAAGACAAATGTAGTGGAAGAAACAAATTCCACTTCTAGATATGAGAAATGTGGAAATCCTTCACAGAAACGACCACCTCCCCAAAGAGCAGTCACAGAAACGACCACCTCCCCAAAGAGCAGTCACAGAAACGACCACCTCCCCAAAGAGCAGTCACAGAAACGACCACCTCCCCAAAGAGCAGTCACAGAAAGCAAAACTTGTCTTAACCAAAATAAATCTTGACAGAGAGAGAACGGTTACCTCTGGTGTTACGTTTCAATCAGTCAGAAAGAGCGAAGCAAATGCAAATGAGCATCTTATAGAGTGGCCATGCACTGAGTATGATCACCTCCCCACTACACTACATACACCCTCCTACTCTAGCCTACTACAGCATACATGGAGTTTCGCAATAATTTGTCTCTCTGTTCACACTTCCTCTCACTCACTCTCAGCCACTCTCATGATGAGTATCTGATCTGGTAGAGAGTGGTCTGCTATCTACTCTACCAGCAAAAACAATAAAATCATGATAAGACCAATATATTCATGTTCCTTTACAGTGCAGCTTCAAGTAAAAACAACAACATATGGTTCATTGTATTGTTATTCTTGTGTTGTTAAGACTTTTTATGGTATTGTTTTTTACCACATGCTTTGTCAAGATCATGCTTTGTCAAGATCATGCTTTATCAAGATCATGCTTTGTCAAGATCATGCTTTGTCAAGATCATGCTTTGTCAAGATCATGTTTTGTCAAGATCATGCTTTGTCAAGATCATGCTTTGTCAAGATCATTTTTTTTCAAGATCAGATCTTTTCCTTTGTCATAGCACCAGCCACAGCCTCTCTGACCATAATGCACACTTCTAAAAAAACATTCTATATGTCATATAACTAAAACGTACAACAAGTTGTCCTTAAAAATGGTATGTACAAGGCATATGCTGTATGTGTGTACATATTTGTGTATGTTTACTACTGAGTATGCTGTGTATGCTGTTGTGTATGTGTGTTTTTATCTAGACAACTTTTATGTGATGTATATGTTTTACTTGATTCTATGGAACCCAGGACTCCTTGGAAAACTGCGGAAATGGTTACTGAGTGGACAATTCTGGCAAATTCTTTTGAATTAAATGAGTGCCCAGTGAGCAAAATGACGTTGGAAAGAAGTTGAAAAGAAATAATTACGGACGTTGAAGTCACGTTCATTTTCAGTTCTAAGTGAAGGTTGAAAATGTATTTTATGGACATTGATAAAAATGTGGTTAGTCCAGACAGGATGAAATCTGAACCAAACATATGCCCCTCCAGAGCTGACCAAATCTTAAGAAATCATAGATGTCTATGTTTAGGCCAAATCAAGGGTGGTCCAGAGCAGATCAAATCTGAACCGATTATAGACTATTATTCTTGGCACAAATCAATGCCGGTCTGGAAATCAACCTCTGTTGACGTTCAAATCAAGACCAAAGTGGACTGACCAAATTTTCAACATCCATGGACATCCTACGTCAGTCAGTGCTCACTGGATGTGTGTGTGTGTGTGTGTGTGTGTGTGTGTGTGTGTGTGTGTGTGTGTGTGTGTGTGTGTGTGTGTGTGTGTGTGTGTGTGTGTGTGTGTGTGTGTGTGTGTGTGTGTGTGTGTGTGTGTGTGTGTGTGTGTGTGGACGTGTGGACGTGTGGACGTGTGGACGTGTTTAACTATACTTGTGTTGACCAGAAAAGAATAGTCAACAAATGTACTTTTGACTATTTCTAAGGGGTTTAGTTAGGGTTGATGTTAGAATTAGGTGTAGGAGATACAGTTTGGGTAAGGAGCTAGGTTTAGGTTTAGGGTTAGGATTAAGGTTAGGTTTTGGGGTTAACGTTAGGGTTAGGGTTAGGTTAGGGCAGGGGTTCCCAAACTCTTTTGATATTTAAAAAAACCTGTGACCCCACCATGTAAAAAAAAGGGTGATATAATCAAAAGCCAATGTTGACTTTTTTTAAATGGTCTATTACAAATCAGTCTGACAGGGCTTTTGAAAGTATTTCAATCTGAAGAAAGTATGGTTTGAAGTAACTGAAATGCAAGGTTATGGGAAGTTCAGAAGATCATCAGGCAATAATTTTGTATGATCTTCTGTGCAGTCTGATGTAGTGTCTGGTCTTGTCCACTCTGTTCTGAGTGGCTTCTGGGCATTTCTACAATGCCCAGAACATATACGTGTTCCTGAGAGTCATATCGTTCAGTGATGGGGTCATAATATTTTGTAGCTTAAACCATTCAAAAGATAAACCATTCATCTCTGTTTATTACAAGCATAATCTAGCGGCTAACGGAGGTTACTGACATAACCCCAGTGGTGGAAAAAGTACCAAATTGTCATACTTGAGTAAAAGTAAAAAATACCTTAATAGATAATGACTCAAGTAAAAGTGAAAGTTTCCAAGTAAAATACTATTTGAGTATCAAAAGTAAAAGTATAAATAATTTAAAAGTCCTTATATTAAGCAGTGGTGGAAAAAGTACCCAGTTGTCATAATTTACTAAAAGTAAAGATACCTTAGTAGAAAGTTACTCAAGTAAAAGTGAGTCACCCAGTAAAATACTGCTTGAGTAAATCTTTTAAAGTATTTGGTTTTAAATATACTTAAGTATCAAAAGTAAATGTCATTGCTAAAATATACTTAATTATCCAAAGCAAAAGTATAAATTATTTAAAGTCCCTTATATTAATCAAACCAGGCGGCCTCATTTTCTTGTTTTTTCATTTATTTACGGATAGACAGGGGCATGCTGCAACACTCAGACATAATTTACAAACGAAGTGAGCGCCAGATCAGAGGCAGTAGAGATATCCAGGCATGTTCTCTTGATAAGAGTGTAAATTAGACAATTTTTCTGTCAAAATGTAACAAGTACTTTTGGGTGTCAGGGAAAATGTATGGAGTAAAACGTACATTATATTCTTTAGGAATGTAGTGAATTAAATGTAAAAGTTGTCAAAAATAAAAATAGTAAAGTAAAGTACAGATACAAAAAAACGACTTAAGTAGTCCTTTAAAGTAGTTTTACTTAAGTACTTCACACCACTGCTATACATTGGTATTGCACACCCTTCCAGTCAATCATACGCGCTACTTGTGAAGTTATACTCAAAGAAGGGCAACGGGCTGAGCTTTTTTTCTGCCAGTGGTCTAATCTAACTTCGATATAATAGGTTATCTTGTTGGATGAGATGTCAAAAAATCGACTCACTTTCAGTTGCGCGCAGTGGTCAGAACTGATCTGAAGCTAGTTGTTCGGTGAAGTAGGCGACTTAATTCCTGCTATGACTAACTTTGATCACAAGCAATAAATAGCCTACAGCTCGTGGTCGCTGACAGTCTATGGAATATGTACGTATACAACGCGGTATGAGGGAAGCGAAGTAGGCTACTAGACTACAAGAACAAGCATTCATGGCTGCCGATGAGTCAACAGTGATTGTAACTTTTTCTGAAGTCCAAAGTCGCTTCTAGGCTACAAATGGGTTCCATGTTTGATCTGAGCGTTGCTGTAAGACTCTATTTGCTGTCTTGTTTCGTTGTATCTGTGGACTTCACTTTAGGCTTGGGACAAAGCCAAGATACTGAATTCACGTTTCAACTCCCTGCAGGTAGAACAGAATGTTTCTACCAAACAGCTACGAAGAACGGAAGCCTGGAAGTAGAATACCAGGTAGCAGTCTTGGACAATTTCGTTTTCTGTGGTATTGAAAACAGAGCTGATATTCTCTGTGTCATTCTCTCTCTCTCTCCGTGTGTATGTGTGTGTGTGGTGCAATTTCGTGCCTCGATTATAACTATGTTATAAGTTGCATTAGTCAGTCAGTTACTGGATGCTTTATTGTTACAGCCAAAGGACTTTGCTCAGATGCAAATAATAAGATAAGGCATCTTCCTTCCATACAGGTGGAGTCTATAAGACAAAGCCAGCTTGACAAGCTGCTGGCATCGGCATGAAGGGTCAAGGCAGGGGAAGTGTTTACAAAGGGATCCACTGTGTCAGCATAAGGTTTACAAAGGGATCCACTGTGTCAGCATAAGGTTTACAAAGGGATCCACTGTGTCAGCATAAGGTTTACAAAGGGATCCACTGTGTCAGCATAAGGTTTACAAAGGGATCCACTGTGTCAGCATAAGGTTTACAAAGGGATCCACTGTGTCAGCATAAGGTTTACAAAGGGATCCACTGTGTCAGCATAAGGTTTACAAAGGGATCCACTGTGTCAGCATAAGGTTTACAAAGGGATCCACTGTGTCAGCCTAAGGTTTACAAAGGGATCCACTGTGTCAGCCTAAGGTTTACAAAGGGATCCACTGTGTCAGCATAAGGTTTACAAAGGGATCCACTGTGTCAGCATAAGGTTTACAAAGGGATCCACTGTGTCAGCCTAAGGTTTACAAAGGGATCCACTGTGTCAGCATAAGGTTTACAAAGGGATCCACTGTGTCAGCATAAGGTTTACAAAGGGATCCACTGTGTCAGCATAAGGCCAGATACTCTAACTAACCTCTGAGCAATAGTAGCTGTAGTAGGCCTGTGGCTTCTTCTTCTCCTCTAGACATGTAAAGAGAAGGAGAGCACTTACCACCAAGTGTAGGCCTACTTGGTGTGTTAGTAGTCATGCGCTTTGCTGCAAAATGCATATTAAATATGAAGCTGTGCCATCCCTGGCCCGACCTTGTTACAATTTATATATAGCATTTGAGTCATTTAGAAGACACGGTTGCAGAGTTAGTCAGTTGACTAGTATAAAAGTGTAAACCACTACAGGTTAGGCTCTTCATAGATTTAAGTTGAAGTGATGCTCATCATGTTACGGTATCAATGCCTACTCTACATACTGGAAACCCTGTTCCCAATCCTCACACTGTACCAAGGCCCTCTGGCAGACACATGACTGTGATAGGATGTCATGTTCCTCACCACCCAACCCGCCAAGCCGTGACACATTTCTGTGGACTGTGTGTGTGTGTGTGTGTGTGTGTGTGTGTGTGTGTGTGTGTGTGTGTGTGTGTGTGTGTGTGTGTGTGTGTGTGTGTGTGTGTGTGTGTGTGTGTGTGTGTGTGTGTGTGTGTGTGTGTGTGTGTGTGGAGCCTGGCAGGCTTACTGTGGTATCCACACAGCAACAGCTGAGACGCACAGGGCTGAGAGAGATGACAGCTTGAGAGAGCAAGCTGAAGGACTGTGGGGATTGGGACGTTTTATCCAGCAGTCTGTGGTGTGTGTCTGTCTGCCTGTCTGTCTGTCTGTCTGCCTGTCTGTCTGTTACCCTCTCTCAACCAAGACAATGACACCACACTGGCAATGGTAGTGACTCATGCCTAAGGCCTAGTTTATATGGCCTAACATGCTGTGTTTCCCTCCTTGTGTTTCTGCTGCCTGAGAGTGGTGTTACTTTGACATGAACAGACAGGTGCTGGGGAGTGGTGTTACATTGACATGAACAGACAGGTGCTGGGGAGTGTTGTTACTTTGACATGAACAGACAGGTGCTGGGGAGTGGTGTTACTTTGACATGAACAGACAGGTGCTGGGGAGTGGTGTTACATTGACATGAACAGACAGGTGCTGGGGAGTGTTGTTACTTTGACATGAACAGACAGGTGCTGGGGAGTGGTGTTACTTTGACATGAACAGACAGGTGCTGGGGAGTGGTGTTACTTTGACATGAACAGACAGGTGCTGGGGAGTGGCGTTACATTGACATGAACAGACAGGTGCTGGGGAGTGGTGTTACTTTGACATGAACAGACAGGTGCTGGGGAGTGGCGTTACATTGACATGAACAGACAGGTGCTGGGGAGTGGGTATACTGGCTAGTCTCTCCTTGCTGTTGGATTGTAGCTTTAACTGAAGTTACTGTCGGTTGGTCCTGACCTGGTGGATCTATTTGAACTCATATCTACTGTGTTGTAGAGTTTGAATATGGCAATCTGAGACTGCTAATGTATAATAATAATCATACTTGGGAACAAATACTATATCCATTGTTGTAGTGGAAGGTATATGCAGGTATACACTGTATACCCACTTATTTTTCAGTTGGCATTGCATATACTCACAGTTGGCATTGCATATACTCACAGTTGGCATTGCATATACTCACAGTTGGCATTGCATATACTCACAGTTGGCATTGCATATACTCACAGTTGGCATTGCATATACTTACAGTTGGCATTGCATATACTCACAGTTGGCATTGCATATACACATAGTTGGCATTGCATATACTCACAGTTGGCATTGCATATACGCACAGTTGGCATTGCATATACTCACAGTTGGCATTGCATATACTCACAGTTGGCATTGCATATACTCACAGTTGGCATTGCATATACTCACAGTTGGCATTGCATATACTCACAGTTGGCATTGCATATACTCACAGTTGGCATTGCATATACTCACAGTTGGCATTGCATATACACACAGTTGGCATTGCATATACTCACAGTTGGCATTGCATATACTCACAGTTGGCATTGCATATACTCACAGTTGGCATTGCATTTACTCACAGTTGGCATTGCATATACTCACAGTTGGCATTGCATATACTCACAGTTGGCATTGCATATACTCACAGTTGGCATTGCATATACTCACAGTTGGCATTGCATATACTCACAGTTGGGATTGCATATACTAGTGTAGTGGAGGTATACGCCATATCAGTTAATAAGGCCGATGGAACAGATCAACATTTTTTGCTTAAAATGTTTATAAACTATTATGAGGTAGACCTATGCACAAATGTTCCAAAATGACATTTGAATGAAAACACTGTTCTAAAAAGCCATTTCGTGGACAGAGATGGAAACATCTGTTAGAAATGTAGAAAGAAGGGAGATCTAAAGATGTAACAGCTATCATGGGTTGCTAATATGACTAGGATAATGCCTTTGGCTGCTAGACAATGACAGAAGATGTATAGAAAAGCAATAGAACAGGAGAACGCATATGAGGAAGTCTTTCTGAAGGAATTTCCTCTACGTTTTGATGGTGGGATTTTGGCTTCAGGCTACTTTCAAGCAAAGTAAGACATGACTCATATGAAGTAAAACCTGTACATAGCCCACCTATAATTTAGCCCAAACAACTACCTCTTTCCCAACTGTATTTAATTTTAATTTATTTATTTATTTTGCTCCTTTGCACCCCATTATCTTTTTATTTCTACTTTGCACATTCTTCCATTGCAAAACTACCATTCCAGTATTTTACTTGCTATATTGTATTTACTTTGCCATCATGGCCTTTTTTGCCTTTACCTCCCTTCTCACCTCATTTGCTCACATTGTATATAGACTTGTTTATACTGCATTATTGACTGTATGTTTGTTTTTACTCCATGTGTAACTCTGTGTCGTTTTATCTGTCGAACTGCTTTGCTTTATCTTGGCCAGGTCGCAATTGTAAATGAGAACTTGTTCTCAACTTGCCTACCTGGTTAAATAAAGGTAAAATAAATAAATAAATAAAACATCCAGGTTTCAAACAATTAAGGATCAGGAAAAATGTAACAATGCATAGAGGCTTTCCCAGAATCCTTATCAATGAAATGTTAACTAGCTACAAAGTAGTCTATACTTACCTGGCCGAATGATATCATGATTACCTGCATCAATCCAGTGGTAATTTGTTTTGCAAACTCCATATCATGTGCTACGGAAACACAGCTAACCAAACAACAGTGCTAGGTGCTTGTGCACTTGAATTGAAAGGTAACTACATTCAAAAACATTTTTTATTTATTTATCCCAGACCAGTTTTTCTGTTAAATGTGACTTTGAAAGCAAAGAAAAAGTTCAAACCTGACTGAATATGTGACTCAGTTGATCTAATTGATCTGTTTCAATAGTAAGCCTGTTAACTTATTTGCACGGTACAGCTTGGTTCAGCCTGACTGTGAAAGACCATTATGAGATTTATCATTTTAGGCCATTCAGAGTGTATGTCACTGTTTGTCATTCCATTTTTTACACAGGGCACTTTTCCGTCATTTTGGAAATGGGCAAAATTAGTGTAAAATCACTTCTCCAGGCACCACTACAACACTGACTATACCACCACCACAGTGTTCATGTGTCTACAGTATGTATGGAAGTGAAGACGTGTGTGTGTGTAGACATGGTGGATTTCAGTCTGTCTATAGTGTCTGTCTGTAACACTGGATATTCTCATAGAAACTTTTTGAGTTAGATTATAATATCATGTCATCCTTTCACCCCTGTTCTAGGTGATTGCAGGTGGAGGCCTGGATGTGGGCTTCACCCTGATCTCCCCCAGCGGGTACAAGCTGGCCTCTGAGTTCAGGACATCTGACGGCATCCACACGTGAGTGGGCAGAACCTACTAACACAACCCTGACCTCCTCTAACTTCTCTGGAGTGGTATGAAGGTCTCACCATGCTCCATGGTGTTTGATTCAACGTTTTTGTAAGGTGATGCAAAAGACACCTTTCCATCCTCTGGCTTACAGACAGTAAAGTCCTACACTATTCTATATGACAGTCTGAATACTGTCTGACTTGCTCTGACCCTCTCTGACATCATGTTGTTCTTCCTCATTGGTCTGTCTCCCAGGGTGGATCCTACAGAGGATGGAGACTACCGGCTGTGTTTTGACAACAGCTTCAGTAAGCTTTCTGAGAAGATGGTGTTCTTCGAGGTGATCGTGGAGGGCCAACCTGGGGACACCTGGGGCGATGAAGAGTGGGCTGACATGGCCGAGCCAGAGAGTATGGTGGAGTACAAACTGGAAGACATCAGGGTGAGAAGGACAGGAGGAACACCCAAACGCTCAGCCACTGGGACTGGTATCTTTATTTTGTCTCTCCTTTTCTCTCTTCGTCTCTCCTTTTTCACGTTTTTCATCTCTTTCCTGCTTTCAATGTTCAATACATTCCTGTGTTCTCTCTTATCCTCTCCTACCTTACCCACTGTCTCTCTCCCTGCCTCTCCCTGTAGGAGACCATGGACTCAGTGCACAGGCACCTGGAGCGGAGCCGGCAGCTTCAGACCATGCTGAGGGCCTTCGAGGCCCGGGACCGCTATCTACTGGAGGACAATCTGTGGAGGGTCTCGTTCTGGTCCTCCATGAGCCTCCTGGTCATCCTGACCGTGGCCGTCACACAGGTCTATACCCTCCGACGCCTCTTCGACGACAAGAGGGTCTGCAGTCCCTAGTGTCCAGTAGTATCTTCCACCACCCCCACACCCTTCCCAGTGGTATCTTCCACCACCCCCACACCCTTCCCAGTGGTATCTTCCAACACCCCCACACCCTTCCCAGTGGTATCTTCCACCACCACCACACCCTTCCCAGTGGTATCTTCCACCACCCCCACACCCTTCCCAGTGGTATCTTCCACCACCCCCACACTCTTCCCAGTGGTATCTTCCACCACCCCCACACCCTTCCCAGTGGTATCTTCCACCACCCCCACACCCTTCCCAGTGGTATCTTCCACCACCCCCACACTCTTCCCAGTGGTATCTTCCACCACCCCCACACTCTTCCCAGTGGTATCTTCCAGCAGACCCACACACGGCCCGATGGTATTTTCCACCACCCCCACACCCTTCCCAGTGGTATCTTCCACCACCCCCACACCCTTCCCAGTGGTATCTTCCACCACCCCCACACCCTTCCCAGTGGTATCTTCCACCACCCCCACACCCTTCCCAGTGGTATCTTCCACCACCCCCACACCCTTCCCAGTGGTATCTTCCACAAAGATGCCATAGAAGGGTGTTGGGACTAACAGGACCCTACTGTAAAGTAATGGTTTCAGAGATTGAAGAAGAGACACTATTGACAACAGTGATGTTTGGTAAATGAGGGACTGTTAGTAAGGATTTAGTGATGTTTGAGTGTGATGAGTTTGATTCAGCTTTTGAGTGGCAGAAAAGTGCATGTTTGTATGTGAGTAATAAACACTGTATAATGATGTTTTGACAATTTATTGTCAATCTATCAAACAAGAAACCAATGCAATAGCAGATCATGTGGTTGTATGTTTTTAACATGGGATCTTAAGAGTGACTTTACAAATATAATTTATTTAATGACATGGTTATAACACAACTACAGCAAAATAAACACAGACACACAAAAAACATTATACTCTGAAATAAATTAATTCTGGAGAAAGAGTAGCCTTGCAAACCACTGATCCCGCAAGCTTACATTAAAAGCTGCAGTGGTTATCAGTCTGTTAATTATGAGGCAAGAGAAAGAAGTCTTACATGCAACAATGGCTGTCCTCATGGGATGGTTTTATTGATTTACAGATATTACATTTTTATTGAAATATTGTGTTTGCCAGAGATCTGGTGAGACGAAGCCAAAGAGTTGAGACATTCAAAAAAGTATCCCTGCCAGGAGAATGTTGCAAAGTCAACCACAAGCATAGTTGTTATATACACCTCCAACACCACAAAACCAGATCCAATCATTCATTTGAAAAAAATATTGTATTTATAGAACCATAAAATCTCAATGATCCATTCCTTTCAATTATAGGTACAATAGTGCAAATTTGAGTGTCAAAAGTATGCAGCAAAAGAAAACAAGGCAATCTTTATTGGCTACCATAAAACAGCACTGGATTAAAGGCATATCGCAAAGTTCTGCAGTTGACATCAGTTGGATCTATTATTGACACTGTACTACATTATAATCACATTACCGGTATATGCCCTTCTTCATACAACTACCCTTACTACAGTATAAATAAACTGTATAATGATAACATACAGCATATGCCATATAGAAGAGGTCTTTATTCAAAGTGATTTACAGTCATCCGTGCATACATTTCACGTATGAGTGGTCCAGGCAGGATTCAAACCTACGACCCTTGGTGTTGCAAGCACAATGCTCTACCGACTGACCCTTGCGCAAGGCATCCACTGGAACATACATGGTTTGAAGCTCTCTTCTGAACATGACATGACTCTCGCTGTTAAAAGCTTTGTATGCTTCTGTGCTCACTCAGCAGTGGAGGACCCAGCACTACCTGATTCATTGAAGTGTTCCTAACATCCTTCACCTCATCCCTTCAAATAGTCACCTTACCATTTGGTTTTTGGGACCCTCCCAATACACTACCATATAATATTAAGGGCTGTCATCATCCCATGTGGTGTTCCCCAACTGACACGTCAAATGATTAACTGTAGCAATGCTGATCTCAAATAATCTACAGTTCCACCTACACACAATGTATTTACAATCATGTAAATAAACCAAACTTCTACACTTCATTTTTATAGGAGTTCTACAAACGTGTTCAATAGTCATTCAGACACTAATCTATTGAGAAATGCCCATATTTCAAAACTGCACTGTACATAAAACCAAGAGGAGAGGTTATGCCCCAGGAGATAGCTAACACAAACAATCACTGGATTTCATTACGAATTTGGCACATGAGCAGTCAAACAATTTTATCAATACGAAAATAATTTCATTTTCTCAATGTTTGTTTAGTATGGAAATAGTGAACAGAAGTTGAACCCGTACTGAGAGTGGTGTCAGAATTCAGCCAGGCTACAGCTCGCTAAACCCCCTGGAGGGGTTGGAGTTTTCAGAATACATCCCCCACACTTCTAGAACAGTCTGGGTAGGTGCCAGCTATTAAAGGCCCAATGCAGCTGTTTTTATCTCAATTTCACTTTATGGAAAAAAACTTTTAAAGGAGGCTGATTTTCCTGCAATGTCGTCAGTTATTGTAAAACGAGTATGTTTGACAGTTGCCATTGAAAAAGCTGCCTCTTGTATTTCATGTTATAAACTAAGTTAATGGCTTTTAGAGTTTAATCAGCTCCGAAACCTATTCTTTGGAGAATATTTAAGGTTAAGGTGTTGAAGGTTTATGATTCTTCGCAGGTCTGGTTCTCTTGCTGGTTTGTGGACAGTGCATCCCCAATCCTATCCTGCTTTGGGGCAAGGTCACCACTGGTTACGACGAGCAGGAGCAGGCCGCCTGTTCAGGGACAATCATAACGACAGACCAACATTAATAATTCTCTCCCATTCAAGTATTTTTGATGCGTAATACAGTTTGGTGATTGTAAGGGGTGAAACAGACCTTTTTTGTAAGGGAAGACTTAGGAACATTTATTTCCTAAAATTGTGTTTGTGTCCATCACATTTTTTTTTTTTTACATCTCCCTGCTTTCTTTAGCTGATGATTCCTATTACCATAGCTGCCTGTTTTCTACAGGCAATGTGATCTATTATGTGCAGCAAGAGACAAATCAAATCAAGTTGATTAGACCATAAACTTGAACATTTAATTGAAAAACAGTATACTTGGACACCAAAGGCCTTCTACAACCCACCACCACTATTATTACTAACACTACAGCAGAGTATTGAGTTGTATAGTAGAGTATGTGCACCTTGTATTCAGAGAAACATCAGGAAGGAAGAAAAAAGAAGAATGAATAAGTTATTATTCCAGCAATTCATGTCCTTCACAACTTTCATTCCACTTTTAACTCAAGTTGAAAGGCAAGCAGCCCGTTGGCACAGAAACACCATAGCAACATCCACAGTGAAGGAGGGGGAAGAAGAGAGGAAGGCATACCAGGAGAGAGAACCATGAGGACAACCAATGAGAGAGGAGAGAGAGGGGGGACCACACAAGACACAAGGAGACACCAACCACCAGTCTCTTTATTGTACACAACACCTCTTTATTTAGCGCTCATGTTCCAAATGGGTTCATTTGTTTATTCAAATCCAGGAAATTACTAGAGGCACTTGACAAGGCTTTGCAAAGACTAAAGAAAGATTGATGCAGGTCAGTTCCCCCCACCCACAAGATGAAAGATACAGAGCATGGAGAGTGTGTGTGGGGGGGGGGGGGGCATCCATTATGGAGAAAAGGTCGTCACCAACATCTTACACTTTACAGATCAGGAGATGGGGTGTAGGTGGACAGGCTACAGTGACCGGTACTGTCAGGTGAGAGGGACAGGTTCATAAGAAGGGGACGTTTTGGATTCCCTTAAGACTCAACATCAGAGAGTGACAGCATAAATGTAAGCCCAATTTCCTCCTAGTAGGGGTTCAATACTTGGTCAAGAGATTGAAACCTTTTGGAGCATGGATAGACTCCATTTCACAGAGGCTTTAGTTAGAGTTAGCTGAGATCAGAGTCAGACACCCACTAGCAGCACGGTCACTGTAGACAGACCTGATGGGAAATGTATGGGAAGAAAAGCACATCCTGCCCAGAAAATATGGTTTTAGACAGTTCCTACCAAATTCACCCTCTACCTGTACTACAATCTGTAAGGGGTACAAGGTATTGGACTGAGCTCTATATAGTTTGGACAGGTTCTCCAGGCAGGATGTGTATGTACACCAGAAAGAACAACAAAAGTTGAACTCCCGCCCCTGCTCACCCTCAATATTTATCACAAAATCAAAACATCAGTGTCGTCCATTTGTCACTCACCCTCCAAACCCCCCCCCATCCCAACCCCAAAATTCACCCAGCAAAAATCAATGATCAAATGACCATCAGCAGAATCAAATGATATTCATCAGTAGAAAATCCCATCTGTGAAGAGACTCTTCACTCCTATTTAAACCCTCCCCGTGGCAACAGTTATTCCAACTAGAACCCTGTAGTGGAAGTCACTACCAGAAAGACGTTCAGTCTCCCTTCCAAAGGAGGAGTAGTAGGCTGAAGGTGCAGTATACAGCAGACATCATTTCTATCAAAACCATACATGACAAATGCCCAGGGTTATAAATAATGAATTAATGCGATCTGGAGATTACAAATCTCAACATTTCCCTACATCCCAAGCGAAGTCAATATAACGGCTGTGTGTTAGTGCTTCAATTAGTATAACGATTACTACACATTAAAATGTTTGGTTTTCAATGAACACCATTAGACATCATTCTCCATCCATTCTTTTTAAAACTGGAGACATCACCATCTCTGTGTCTGTACTGAGACTGTCCATCAGCTATGTACAACGGTGTTTCCAAGACACCGGGAGGATCTCTCGTCCATAAAGACAAATGACCATTGAATTGTGACAGGAAGAAGTGTCGGTCCTAAACCGCCGTCTCTCCAGCTCTAACCACATAGCTCCCCCTTCCCTTTCCCGCCTCCCCACCCTCCTCCAGGAGAACCTACTGTACTCTCCCCTTTACCTGTCCTTGTCCTGAATGGGACTTTGAATGAAGGTTGGCTAAGGCCTCAGTGAGGTTGACTTAAGGTGCTGGGATAACTCTATACTTAAAGATGTGTGGAGAAATCATCTCAAAGTGCTGACAACTCTCTCTCTGTTTATTGTGCATAGTCTTAAATTAATGACAACCTCAACACTACCACTGGATGTATGGATGTACACAGAAGTGCTTCAAGTGGTCAATCTAGACATTTTCTCAGCGGTGGCAGGACATTCCAATAATAAAGGGCACATTTTAGAAGGCTGCTCTCAGCCTCATGTGTAGCCCTGCACTGCTAAATGGTCTTTTTATGCCGCCTTTTGCTGTGATTTGAGACTGGTTTTAAAGCTACATACAGGGGGTATTAAAACAGACAAGTCACTCAAATAAAATAACAAGAAAGTATTCATCAACGCCACTGTAGTCGTAATAATAACTATTTTCCCGTATGAAATCAAGTTAGAAAAACCACAAAAAAACTAACAGGATGTCTGTGTATATTACACAGAGGTGTCGGGTGTAGTAGAGCACGAGGTGAGGACACGTCTAAAGATGGAGGGAGGGAGGGTAGCTAGCCTTTTACGTTTAGAAAGGTTGTGGACTATGCTGTAGTCCACATTTTCAGAGAGGAAATTAACAATTCTGTTACCACAGAAAATAGGTCGCTTAGGGGCAGGTCACTTCCATGTAACCATCCACATCGGACGCCGTGACTCTGCACCCTGCTGGTCAAAGGTGAGCGATTAAGTCTTGATGAACCTTTTGATACATATGGTACAATATCCAAAACAGTGTAATTACATCTCTTCTGATTCTGAGGATTCAAGTGGTTATGGTTCCTTTGCTTCTTTAGAATGTGGAGACCAGAGAGCCCACATGTGTAGGAGACTAAGGGAGGGTTAGCAGCTTATATCAGAGAACAGTTTGAGTCGACTACATTAGATAAGTCTGGTTGAAATAGCATATATCAATGTGCATAGATACTGTATAGGGGCCCCTCCTCCCCTGCTCTCTAGCCCTCCCCTCTGGCCTCAGTACACACATAGTCTCACACACACACACACACACACAGGTGAGCCTGGCTGGTTCTACTGGGTAGTCTAGTCTAGCAGGGAGGGCTCAGCAGGGCGGATTATGGTGGGCCGGTGAGGAGCGCCAGGGGGTCTTCGGCTGCACAGAGAGAGAGAGAGAAGGAGAGAGAGAGAGAGAGAGAGAGAGAGAGAGAGAGAGAGAGAGAGAGAGAGAGAGAGAGAGAGAGAGAGAGAGAGAGAGAGAGAGAGAGAGAGAGCAATGAAACAAACCCAGACAAAGCGAGCAGGAGAACAGTTGAGAGATTGTGAGACGTGAATGGAGAGAAACACTTCCACTGAGAGAGAAGGAGAACAGAAGAAAAAACAAGAGAAAGAGAAAGAAGTTAAGAGATGGGGTTTATGAAACCGAGAAGATAACCAAGATAGAGGAAAGAGAAAGGAAGAGAAGTGTGTAAAGAAAAGGTTCAAGTAGTAATGTGAAAGGTGGGACTGGGAGGAAACTTAAATCCATCTATTGACGTCAACAGTCAGAGGCAGGTGCTGCAGTTACAGTGATAACCTGGCAATTCAACAATGAATTAAGAGGGTTACACAGGTTATTATAGTGTTGATGAGGAGACATTATTCCTGTGTGAGGATATAGGTAGGTAGGAACTGCTCCCTCGTGAGAGGTGGTCTTACCTGGGCACGCCAGGGGGGATGCGAGCGGGCCGAGAGGGGATCAGTGGGGGGGCACTGAAAGGGTCCTGATGGTTGTTGCTGCCAAAGGCGTTAATGGGCGGCGGGCCCGGGCGAGAAGGGATGGGGGGCCCCCCAAACGCTGGGGAGGGGTTGAGGGGTGGTCCTGGCCTTGGGCCACTCACTGCAGGAGGACGGCTTGGGGGAGGGGCTGCTGCGGCCGGGGGGCGGCGCTGGGGGGTAGGACTGGAAGGAGATGAGAACAGAGAGAAAGAGGTGTGGGGAATGGAAAAAGAACAGACAGACAATGAAATATACATTATACGAACACTGCACAACGACAATAAGCTTTGGTCGACTGTATAGTCTCTTACACATGACCTCCTTTAGTTCCTACATGTGACAATGGATGAAGCAAAACATCTTCCATTACATGAATTTGAGAGAATTTAAGGTACATTCACTCAATCCACATTAACGTCAAAAAATCCCTTTTGTATGTGTGAATGTGTACACACACACACACACACACACTCACACTCCTCTCACCTGGCTTCCTGCATCCAGCTGTCATTGACGGGCGGCGGCACGGGGACCGTCACGGTGGTGGTGGTGATGTCACCGATGATGTGCAGTGCCTCCTTGAGGGCGTGGTACATGCGGAGCATCTCGTCGCGGCGCTGCGCCTGGTCAGCTGACTCCTCCATCAGGCTGTTTTGGTCACCTGACGAGTACAGGTAGGCCAGCAGCTCTGAGTGGATGAAGTCCTTAGCCTGGGGAGGAGAGGAAGACCATGGACTACAGAGAAACAGAGGTGTCCTACTCCTTTCACTACTCACATCATACTAGTCTGCATGGAAAGATGGAGTCACTGAATAGTCCATCTTCAGTGATGCTAGAAAACAAACACCCCGGCGCTTGTGGAAACAACACAAAGGTACATGAAGCGGTCATCCAGCCATGTGATGGAATCCCCTGCTATAAGACAGAGCCTGCTCAGTATAGACTGTCTCTATGCTTTTTTCACTCACGCTGTTGATCATGAGGTGCATGATGGTCTTGGGCATGAGGTCCCTGATGGACTTGTTGACGATGCCGATGTAGGAGTCCACCAGGTTACGGATGGTCTCCACCTGCCTCTCCAGCTGGGGGTCCATGGAGAAGGTTTCTGATGGGGCCGTATCCTCAGTGTCCACCTGAGGAACACAGAGAGAGACGTTACTTCTGAGTGAGGACACGTGACCGGTCCAAACAGGTCCTTTGAATTGAGGCCACACGTACTTGTTCTCTGAGTGTTTGAGGTCAATACACGATAGCTAATACTACTGCATGCCATTGGGATACATTTGCGGTAGATGTATGCCATTGTGAATCATACATCCAATCGCTCTGATATTAGTACCTCATAATCTCCCTTGAATTGGCGTGCATGAGAAGAAACAAGCAGTAGGACAATCATCAGTGACGTCATCAAGAAGTGTAGGTGCCTGCCTAGTGTTCATCAAATACTGACAAAGGCTGTCACCACAACGCATCCCTTCGTTTGACCTCTGCTTCTGCTAACATTCAAACTTCAAGGGTTGGTTTACCAGACACAGATGAAGCCTAGTCCTGGACGACAAAACCCTTTCAATGGAGAATCTCCGTTGAGCATGTCCTTAAGTCTGTTGAGCATGTCCTTAAGTCTGTTGAGCATGTCCTTAAGTCCGTCCAGGACTAGTCTTCATCTATGTTCGGGCGACCCTAAGCGACCCAAAGACTATTTGAGTGAGTTTTGGTTCAGTACCTGGTCCTTCTCAGGGTAGACCCCAGCCCTCAGGAAGGAGGCTTTCCAACTGTCCACGTCCTCCTGAGTGTCACAGGCCAGCTCAATCTGACGCAGGTCCTTATACACATTCCTGCTTGATGGATGGCAAAACACAAACACAATCAGGGTGGGTGTAAATTCTATTTCATTTCAGTTAATTCACTAAGTACATTTCCCTCAATGCTTCTCGATGAGAATTTTGTAGCATTTAAATATCAGTTTACGTCCTGATTCCCTGAATTGAAATGATAGACTTGTATGGAACAGGATACACAACACACACATCCATTTCCCTGACCTGGATTCAGTGTTGAAGACACCAAATACGTGTTTGGTGGACATGAAGCCTTTCTCCACGTCCCTCAGCTTGAGGTTATCTAGGGGAAGCATGTACTTCTTCTCTTTCTCCTAAAACACAGAGAGGGGGGGGACGGGGGATCTGAACTCATAGCAAAAACATCTTGAGTAACAAATCCTTGAAGCCATTAAAAACACTAAAGTACACAAATAAGAGGAAGCCATGAAGAAACTGCTTCATGGGTAACTTTGAAAAACAGTGGAATAGAACACTAGGCTTCTCCACCAATGAGCAGAGAGAGTGGAATGCATTTCCTCTGTATAAGACCCAGACCACCAGGCTGGTGAGAAGAGAGGGAGAGAGGAGGAGCATGGGGGAGAGAGAGAGAGAGAGAGATGGGGGGAGGGATGCCAGCTTTGCACTGTTGAGGAGAAGCATCTGGAAGCGTTTATGTCTGCACTAACACAGAGAGCCGCTCAGTCCCAACAGTTACATCACCCTAAGCCAATGTCCTAGTCTCACACACACACACACACACACAAATATATAACCACACACATGAAAAACATACAAACACCCATGTGCTTGTGCAAATGCAAACACGTAAACACACAGACGCATGAAAGTGGCATACAACCACAAACCAAGACAAACATACACCCCCACCCCACACACCTCCCACCCCCCCAACCCGCCCCCAGTAACCCAGTACGATTTCCTGCAAATTCCAAAGGCAGATTCCCTGCTGGAACATTTCAACCCGCCTGCCACGTCAGTTTGCTTCCACCATCCTCCCTCACTCCTTCTCTCGCTCTTTCCGCCACAGAGGACTGGTCAAAACTGAACGGTACCAGTTGTTTTGAGGCGTAGTCAGAGTGACAGGTTAAAGGTTTGTCTTCAGCTCTGGTCAGCAGTATCTTTTGAAGCTCTTTTTGTTTCGCTGAGAGAGGGGACATCTTCGCCAAGGCCTGGGCTGCTCTGATCGAACTAATGGTAAGTTTAACAGACTATATTTCCCGAATGCAGTCTGTAAATGTTTAACTTTCCAAGGATGATCCCTAGTGCTTTTGGTATATTTCTTTAATATTTTTTCAACTTTGTTCCGGTAAAACATCATACAATATGTATCATCGACATGCCTTTTCCATATATTTTACAGCCTTTGAAATGGCCTGCAGAGCATTTGAAATCTGACTGTAGAGAGTAGTGTGTGGTCACAGAGTGGGAAAACACTTTGCTGTTTTGTTCATGTGCACAAAGTAAATACAGTAATGGCTGTTGGAACTTTAAGATGATCAAATTCTATTTAAAAAAATGTGTAAGCTCAACATCTCTCCATTACATCAACATACTAAATTAGTCAATACATTTATATATTTGGACCTCAGTCTGAGTTTGGTTGCTTTCTTTATCAGAGGAATGTTTACTCTCCCTCCATCGCCCCCCCCCACCTCTGTCCTGTCTCTAGGGCAGTGACCTGCAGCCGGAGTGACCCCGCGGGCCTTCCCCCCCTCCTCACCCCCCCGCCTGCCCAGTGTTCAGACTACCTGTTCATCAGGCTGAAGCTGAACAGTAGTCTGCACATTGGTTAGGCTGGGCCGGGACACACACACAGGACACATCTAACCACTAGCCAGCAGGGGCTCTGGTGAGAGGCTCTGGCCGGATCTGATTCTCCACCATGACAATGAGAGGGGGGAGGGAGCATGCAATGCAGATCATATATCAGCCCATGGAGTAGTAGCAGAATCTTTCTGCCAGTTTGTATTGTACTATTTTGTGTTGTACTTATCCCAGCTTTAGACACTCACCTCCTCATCCTTGTACCAGGATAGTGACTCTGCGGTCAGGATGAACCAGTACTCCTTGGAGCCTCCCTTCATGATGCTGATGTTGATGGTGAGCCAGCCTTTGCGGATGACCTGTTAGGAGAGAGATAGGGGTGGGGGAACAGGGGAGCGAGGGGTGGTGGGGGACAAGGTATACCAGGAGGATGGAGGGAAAACACGTCATTAAAGTACTCATGATTTACCTCCTGGAGATCTTGTGATATGACTAACTTAACTGACCAATAAAAACCTTACCTGGGTACTCAGTGTGAGTTTGGTTGATCCTGTCTTACCAATATAAACACTAACATGTTCTACATACTCTAAATTAACTCTTCTATTCTGAGTATAAAGATTTACAATTCCAACAATGTTTCTGAACATAATCCCTGATGTATACAGTAAGCATACGGTGTGGAGATTTAAACAGGAAACCTCAAACAAACCTTAATGACCTCAAAACTAACTAATATGGGGCATCCAGACCAAATGGGACCCACACAGGGTCAGGGATCGGCGGTGGTATGTTAGAGTGAGCGGGTCAGTAAAAGCTAGCCTATACACGGTTAGCCAAAACAGACTAGGGTTAGTGGGTTAACTGGGCAGAGTCGTCAGACAGACACTCCAGTGTAGGACACTGTAGGAGGCTAAACACCTATCTAAGGAACAGGAGATGGGGAGATGGAGAGGCAAGAGGAGGAGGGCCAGACTGTGGGAGAGGAATACAGCGATATGCAGAGACAATGGAGACGGATAGACTGAGCCACAGCTCACGGAGTGGACGGGTAGCCTGAGCCACAGCTCACGGAGTGGACGGGTAGAGAGAGAGGGATGAAAAAAACATAAAAGGAGGATTTAAGGAAGGGAGAGAGGAAAGAGAGATGAGGCAGGGTTGAGAGGTTCTTTCTGTAGACGAGTTGTATTAGAGCAGGGGGGGGTAATTAGTAGGAAAGTAGCAAAAGAAATGAGAGGGGAAGAGGCTGTAACATAGGAGTTAGCTAAATTCTCAGTTTGCCTTGGCGAAGAATTGCCTTACACCCCTCTGTAATGAGAACTTTTATTTATTTATTTTTAAACCTGGCTGGCAGTCAGTGGTCAGTGTCGTAAGTGTTGAAGGTAAGAGACAGACAAGAGGAGTGTGAGGTGACAGAATAGGGATAGTGAGATGTTTTTAATGCCATGACACTTCTTTCCTCACTGTCTAAACAGAAGCCCTGACATGCAGGATAGGTCAGTGATGACAAAAGACAGACATTTAGCCTGTTCTATCTTCAGCTACATCTCATGTTCAGGTTATTATCACTCGAGAAAAGTTAGGCCACTTGATGGCATCATTGCCTCAATTCCTGTCAAAAGCTTCCCGACATTGAAATCACTCATTTCTAAAGTAAACACATTATTTGAGGTCTTCTACCAGCTGGTAAATCAAACATTGATACATTAGATGTATGGATATAAACACATTCCAAATCATTATTAAACCCAATTTATATTACTTCAAAATCAGATTTGATCAGAGTTATTTTATATAAATTATAATCATTGATTGAATCATGACGCCCCCCCCCCCCATGCCATCTACTGCCACCCTCTGGTCCCTGATTGGAATGACAGTCACGAGTCTCCCACAGAATGGTTTGTGGACAGTTGTGAGGTGTGCTACTAACATATTGTTATAGTGATGATTGGAATATTGAGTTGTGGAAAGTTGACATGCCACGATAAGTTATAAAGAGAGAAAACATCCAGAGGAGATTTCAATGACACCAAAAGGATGAAAATGATTGTTGGTGATTCATGTCTCCTCCCCCCATTCCTGGAATGCTCAGGACCCTTCGACAGCAAGGCAAACTGAGGCGGTCACTATTTAAACCCCTGGACAGGGCAGCATGGGTAAGGACCAAAAGCAGGAGAACTGACACCAGCCACTCTCACATCCTCCCAACTCTTCCATAGTCTTTCACAGGGAATCATAACATTACACTTCAGTGTGGTTCAAGAACGTGACAAAAAAATAAAACAATTCTGCCTGTGCTTGGACAGAACTGGTTTCAACAGGTTTGATAGTAAAGAGTAAATGTTAGTCATATTCTATCTACTTGTCCAATTAAAGACAATTGCTGTCTTGTTAAGTGAAACCAATCATTATTGAGCATAACCCGGAGGTTATTGAGAAAGCCGTTACCGATTACGGGTAAGGGGTAAAACCGACGAGAATTACATCTCTATGATACGACTCTAATTGATCTCTGGTTTGCCATAAGTCTTGAGACTTTGAGACTCTACTACCTTCTCCTGCTCGCCCTCTCTCAGTCCCTGTGGAGTAGGGAAGATATGACGAGAAAAAACAGCTCATCATTTTGAAGAGGAGTTCTGTACACAGGAGTAACCTGGAACAAGTTGCCATAACACCAATTCCCATAACCTCCCATTCTTTCCTAAGTGTCAGATGTCTGGCCTCAGTTCTCCTGCTCTGGTGACCCCTGCTGACTCCTAACAGGGTGTGGCTTGGATCTGAGGGGTACTTACCAGAATCTCACCCTGCAGGGATGGGAGGGGGGTTGGGGAGTGTTTAGAGCAAAAGTTGGCAGGATAAATCATAGACCAGGGAAAAAGGGGGAAGCAAGCAAGCCAGGGAGGGAAGGAGATGGGGGAGTGGGAAAATGGGTAAGGGGAGGTGTGTGTGGGGGGGGGGGGGCAGGAAACATTTGAAATGGTAGAATGAAAGGTTTGATGGTGAGAGACAAATGGAATCCATGAGACAACCGGAGAGATGGAGAGAGAGGTTGAGGGATAGAAAGAACGAAAGATGGAAGGAGAGAAAAGATGGAGACAGCGAGAGATGGAGAGAGGGGTTGAGGGATAGAAAGAACGAAAGATGGAAGGAGAGAAAAGATGGAGACAGCGAGAGATGGAGAGAGAGGTTGAGGGATAGAAAGAACGAAAGATGGAAGGAGAGAAAAGATGGAGACAGCGAGAGATGGAGAGAGAGGTTGAGGGATAGAAAGAACGAAAGATGGAAGGAGAGAAAAGATAGAGACAGCGAGAGATGGAGAGAGAGGTTGAGGGATAGAAAGAACGAAAGATGGAAGGAGAGAAAAGATGGAGACAGCGAGAGATGGAGAGAGAGGTTGAGGGATAGAAAGAACGAAAGATGGAAGGAGAGAAAAGATGGAGACAGCGAGAGATGGAGAGAGAGGTTGAGGGATAGAAAGAACGAAAGATGGAAGGAGAGAAAAGATGGAGACAGCGAGAGATGGAGAGAGAGGTTGAGGGATAGAAAGAACGAAAGATGGAAGGAGAGAAAAGATGGAGACAGCGAGAGATGGAGAGAGAGGTTGAGGGATAGAAAGAACGAAAGATGGAAGGAGAGAAAAGATGGAGACAGCGAGAGATGGAGAGAGAGGTTGAGGGATAGAAAGAACGAAAGATGGAAGGAGAGAAAAGATGGAGACAGCGAGAGATGGAGAGAGAGGTTGAGGGATAGAAAGAACGAAAGATGGAAGGAGAGAAAAGATGGAGACAGCGAGAGAGGGAGAGAGAGGTTGAGGGATAGAAAGAACGAAAGATGAAGGAGAGAGAAGATGGAGACAGTGAGAGATGGAGAGAGAGGGAGCAAGAGAACAAGAGTTACATGCGATTAGATTTCCTTCAAGTACCACACATCGGTTATTTGATATTGGTTGCTTTCATTGAGCGAAGCTGGGTCCCATGCACAATCTGAATTACAATACAAAAAGTGCTTGGGTTAGTTGATAAACATAAAACAATTCTATGATTGTTACTTTGCTGTTGGGTATCATGCCTTGGTTGTGTTGTAGTGCCGTGCAAATAGTGATAAAGTAGTGATAGTTGTGGTATAAACAGCTGTTCATTTCCTATGCAGGGAAGCAGGGAATGACTCTAGTCTAGGGCAACTCTCCCCTCGCTGAAATACAGTGTTAGAAGGTATTTCTATAGGATGTAATGTATATCCTAGAAAAGATGTACCCTTACTAGGTTTCCAGGAACCTGAGAAGTGCACTCCATAAGTGTTGATGACATTGAAGCTGACATAACATAGTCACATGATTTCAGGTATTTAGATGTCACATCAATAAAGCAGAGACTTCAAAACACGTTTAGAACTGTTTGGATGAAACAGAGAGGTGCCAGGTTTATAACACAGTGGCCAAGGAGGATAATTAACATCTGACTTAAAGACAGGATGGTATTTGGCCATGATTTGCAGGGGTTATCTTGAAGCTACTTATGCTCAAGTAAATAAGTGCTGTGAGGTTGTAAGTGTCAGGTTACTAGTAGTTGAGTCTATAAATTGGCAGCATAGGGTCAGAGGTCAGGTATGTTACAACATGTAAATATGATAGAGTGGGAAGTGTCAGTCTGGGGCAGGTTAATCTGGGGGTTGATCAGATTGGGAGGGCTGGGTAAGAAAGAGGGTGGGAGGAGGAGGGACAAAGTGTACCTGGTTTGGAATGGCCCTCTTCTTGTTCTGATGTGTATTTCTCTGCTGGGCACTGTTAGAAAAGGACAGGTTCAGACAGAAAAACACATTCAAAACCACAATCAGCATCAACAATGTTTGGGTAATAATGTGTATTGATCAATCAAATCGTTTAACAGCTATCAAACCTCTCCTGCAATTCAAGTTATCAAACATAGTTGTGGGAACAGTGGGAGTGGGGTCTGGGGGAAGGGGCGGAGGGGAAGAGGGACACCCGATTCGTGACAGCCCACCTGTTGTTGCCGTACCCTGGTGGGCTACCATCATCGTGCCTTCTGAAGTCAAGACTGAAAGTGACGCCACGAGAGACAAGTTACCACCCCTACCTACCTGACAAGACTTCTCATCAATCCATCAACCCATTCTCCATGCGGATGATTGGAAAGGAACCCGCACGGCATTCAGACCCGCAAGAGGAAATGCTATGTTACGTAATCAGATGCATACCTCAGGCAGAGGGAAGAGACCATAGAAACAGAAGTCATTATATTTCTATGGAAGAGACTTTCAACTCGGCTAGCTACATGCTGTGCATCCTACAGTAATTGCTACACTGGAGACCATGTAGAGGGCAGAGGTCAACGCATGTCAAGCTCTGGCAGGACATCCAGTATGAGTGTCTAGGGCTGACCTATCAGCAAGATGCAGGAAATCAGGATTCCAAAACACCATGTTATAATAACCAACGCAGTCAGCAGATAAAAACTCCACTCAAACTCACTCAGTTCAATCCCTAAGCACACAACAAACAAGGGTCCTTGAAAAATCAAAAAACAGCTCCAGAGAGACAGGGTCAGAAAGGGAGGATGCACAACCTAGCATGCTTGATTCAGCTCATTAGAGGCAGAACTAATCTAGCAGAGCTAGATCGACCTTGTCTGACCCCTAGCGTAGTATTCTATGGTGTTCTAACCACGTTCATTGATCTGCCTTCATAGTGGATCAATCAGACTCACTGAGTCACAGCTGGTTTATAGCCTGTAGATCAAGGATCCACAGATACAGCCCCTTGTTAGGATCAGTAATACTGATAAAAGAAGCAGTAATTGTGGTTTGTAGCGACAGTGGTCTCTGTGAGTGTCTTTGGTGGTTGTGATAAAGTGGCCAAACAGCGATTGAGGTATTGATTGTTTCAAGTCTATAGGGAATGGCACTTACTGTAGGAATAACTATCAAGCACAGGCAGTCAGGCACACAAGCTTATGGGACTCTACCCGATCCATGTTCAGCAGAGTTCAGTTCAGTCCATGCCCAGTTCAGCAAACAGTACAAATCTGACTTTGGGCAGTAGTGAGTTAGTCTGGTGCCCAGGAACTACATCACAACCACACCTTCAGCTGGGAGCTGGGGCACGAGCATTAGGGGGAGAGGGGGAAGGGGTGCTTGGGTAAAGGGTGAGGTGTATTAGGGTGGCGGGGGGGGTAGTAGGGTTCATACTTGGCGAAGCCTATAAAGTCCTCGTGGTTGGTGTTGATGTAGGACAGCTCAATGTCAATCAGCAACATCACCTAGAATGAAGACAGAGCTTCACTATGACAATATAGTTCATTTTACATCACATTTACATTCACTTAGTCGTTGAACAGACGTCATTTACAATCTGCAAATCAACAACCACTTATCAATCAGGCAAAGCCAGTCCTAGTACAGAAAAGACAAGTGCAAGAAAGGCAAGTACAAACAATCGATTTCAAATGGAGAAATATATTTCTTAAATAATATTTCTTAAAAATCTCCTGTTGGGAGGGTTTCTCTGTCAGTGGTCAGGTCCTGCATTAAAAAAGCATCTCAGAGTAGGAGTGCTGATCTATGATCAGGTCCCCCTGACCACATCATCTAATTCATTATGATCTAAAAGGCTGAACTGATCCTACGTCAGCACTCCTACCCAGAGACTCCTCGTAAAAACAGGCCCTAAATGCACTGACCTGGTCCTTGGTCTTGCCCTCTCTCTCTCTGACGTAGGTGGTGACGATCCTCTCGGTCTCCTCTCTCAGCCGGGGGTAAGAACCCAGCTGCAAGGTTATACAAATCAACTGCAACACTGACCATATAGACAAAGAGAATCACTAGCATACACTAACACTCTGGCATGACTATCCAGACAGACCTACCTTCCATTTACATATACAACAGAGAGGAGATGAAGCACATACACTAACACTCTGGCATGACTATCCAGACAGACCTACCTTCCATTTACATATACAACAGAGAGGAGATGAAATACATACACTGAGTGGACAAAACATTAAGAACACCTGCTCGTTCCATGATAGACTGACCTTATTGATGTCACCTGTTAAATCCACTTCAATCAGTGTAGATGAGGAGAGGAAACAGGTTCAAGGATTTTTATGCCTCGATACAATTGAGACACAGATTGTGTATGTGTGCAAGACGAAATAATTAAGTGCCCTTGAACAGGGTATGGTAATAGGTGCCAGGCGCACCGGTTTGTATGTCAAGAAATGCAGCGCTGCTAGGTTTTTCACACTCAATAGTTTCCTGTGTGTATCAGGAACGGTCCACCACTCAAAGGACATCCAGCCAACTTGACACAACTGTAGGAAGCATTGGAGCCAAAATGGGCCAGCATCCCTGTGGAACACTTTCGACACCTTGTAGAGTACATGCCCCGACAAATTCAGGCTGTTCGGAGGTAAAAATGAGGTGCAACTCAATATTAGGAAGGTGTTCTTAATGTTTCTTACACTCAGTGTGCAGGATAGGGGAAGGGCATAGGCATTCAGCAGTGAATATAGTAATAATATTGACTACCACACACACACACACACACACACACACACACACACACACACACACACACACACACACACACACTCCTTAAATGGGCATGCACACAGGATGAATGTCTGTGATCTATGGCATAAGGGCAGCGCTTTCAGCCTCAGCTGGGAATGACCATGATGGATACCATGAGGAGTGATGTCATGATGATTAGCTCTAGTTGACTGGAGTCAACCTTTAAATGGATCAATGGCTAAAATACATAGAAACATTTAGGAAATTAGATCATTCAACCTAAAAAAAAAAAATAATAATGTAAGTAACTTACAGTTGACACTATATTCCTGTGACAGTAAACAATCATTCCAAGCTGACGGTGATTGCTGATATTATTTCATGTTAGTGAAGAACAGATCAGGAGAATGAAGAAGAAGAGGGTGAAGGACAGAGTGAAGGGCAAATCCTTTCTTCAGCTGAACTAATACCAGAGGTAGAGTGACAGTGAAAGGGATGGACTGTGGACTGGGATGAAATGCAATTCCCCCCTCCATCCTCAAGAGGGCATGGTTGTTGAGCACCACTGTTGCTATGGCAACACAGCAACAGGGTCAGTGCTGGGTCAGTGAGAGAGCACAGCCTCATAGCCCTGGAGCTCTGCAGGACATGTATACATATAAATATAGCCCTGGAGCTCTGGAGGACATGTATACATATAAATATAGCCCTGGAGCTCTGGAGCTCTGCAGGACATGTATACATATAAATATAGCCCTGGAGCTCTGCAGGACATGTATACATATAAATATAGCCCTGGAGCTCTGGAGCTCTGCAGGACATGTATACATATAAATATAGCTCTGGAGCTCTGCAGGACATGTATACATATAAATATAGCTCTGGAGCTCTGGAGCTCTGCAGGACATGTATACATATAAATATAGCCCTGGAGCTCTGGAGCTCTGCAGGACATGTATACATATAAATATAGCTCTGGAGCTCTGGAGCTCTGCAGGACATGTATACATATAAATATAGCCCTGGAGCTCTGGAGCTCTGCAGGACATGTATACATATAAATATAGCTCTGGAGCTCTGCAGGACATGTATACATATAAATATAGCCCTGGAGCTCTGGAGCTCTGCAGGACATGTATACATATAAATATAGCCCTGGAGCTCTGGAGCTCTGCAGGACATGTATACATATAAATATAGCCCTGGAGCTCTGCAGGACATGTATACATATAAATATAGCCCTGGAGCTCTGGAGCTCTGCAGGACATGTATACATATAAATATAGCCCTGGAGCTCTGGAGCTCTGCAGGACATGTATACATATAAATATAGCTCTGGAGCTCTGCAGGACATGTATACATATAAATATAGCTCTGGAGCTCTGGAGCTCTGCAGGACATGTATACATATAAATATAGCTCTGGAGCTCTGGAGCTCTGCAGGACATGTATACATATAAATATAGCTCTGGAGCTCTGGAGCTCTGCAGGACATGTATACATATAAATATAGCTCTGGAGCTCTGCAGGACATGTATACATATAAATATAGCCCTGGAGTTCTGGAGCTCTGCAGGACATGTATACATATAAATATAGCTCTGGAGCTCTGGAGCTCTGCAGGACATGTATACATATAAATATAGCTCTGGAGCTCTGGAGCTCTGCAGGACATGTATACATATAAATATAGCCCTGGAGCTCTGCAGGACATGTATACATATAAATATAGCCCTGGAGCTCTGCAGGACATGTATACATATAAATATAGCCCTGGAGCTCTGCAGGACATGTATACATATAAATATAGCCCTGGAGCTCTGGAGCTCTGCAGGACATGTATACATATAAATATAGCCCTGGAGCTCTGGAGCTCTGCAGGACATGTATACATATAAATATAGCCCTGGAGCTCTGCAGGACATGTATACATATAAATATAGCCCTGGAGCTCTGGAGCTCTGCAGGACATGTATACATATAAATATAGCCCTGGAGCTCTGGAGCTCTGCAGGACATGTATACATATAAATATAGCCCTGGAGCTCTGCAGGACATGTATACATATAAATATAGCCCTGGAGCTCTGGAGCTCTGCAGGACATGTATACATATAAATATAGCTCTGGAGCTCTGGAGCTCTGCAGGACATGTATACATATAAATATAGCCCTGGAGCTCTGGAGCTCTGCAGGACATGTATACATATAAATATAGCTCTGGAGCTCTGCAGGACATGTATACATATAAATATAGCTCTGGAGCTCTGGAGCTCTGCAGGACATGTATACATATAAATATAGCCCTGGAGCTCTGCAGGACATGTATACATATAAATATAGCCCTGGAGCTCTGAGCTCTGATGTTCTGGTAGACAGAGGTCTGGGTCTTTAGGAGGAGGCACGTGATTTGCAAGTCAATGCTTGATTGGACACGTGTGGCTTGGACAAAAGGAGAGGATGTGTGTGGCGAGGGAGGGATACACACAATCCAGGCACTGAGGAGCGATGGCGTGGGGGATGATTAGGATAGAGGTTGCTGATTGGAGCGCGGTGGAGGAGAGGTGCGAGGGGAACAGGGACGGGCATTCAATCACAGATGAGAGGATACGCTCCAGAACACTCGCTCTCTCTTCCTTCTCTCCCCCCCGCTTTCCTGTGAGGGGCGAGTCTGCTCTTGGTTACCTTGACGGAACACTTCATGACGAGCGCGGTCAGCTCAGACACCACCAGATCCACACATTTCAGGCTGGGCTCTTTCAGTTTGAGGATCTGCTTTTTGACTATGGCCTCGAAGGCCAGGTCAGGGGTGAACAACCCCGTTCTGAGGGGGTACGGGGGGCGTAGTGTAGGGGGGCAGCATAGAGAGAGGGATAGACAGAAATAACAAGAGGCGAGAGAGAGAAATACAGGAAAGAAAGAAAAACAAGAAGATTCTTAGTTTAGTTAGTTATCTGTCAAACTAGAAATCTCGTCTCTAGAAACACAAGTGAAGCAAGAAGATAAGGACAAGCCGCAGGCTTTCACATCCTCTTCTCTTGACAGGGCAGTTCTTCTCAAACTAGGTATATAATATAGATATGTGGGCACATATTCAACTCACAGTACCCACATAACTAACACCCTAGCTATGTCAGTCCTAAGTGTGTATCATTCTTAGACAGATGAGACCTGCAGCTTGTCCATGTGAGACCAGTGATGCTCGGGGAATGGCCATCCCCAACCATCCCGTCTCCACGACGACGATAGCACAACCGTCACAAAACATGACAGCGGCACCTGGCACACAGGCTAGCTGTGGCGGGCTGAGGGGGAGTCAAACTGACCCCATATCTGCCCTATCCAGTCCTCTGGACATACACCACACTAAATATACACAAGTGTGTATAGCGTGTATTTATTTGATTTATTTAACCTTAATTAACACATTTTTATTTACAATGGTGACCTACACCGGCCAAACCCGGACGACACTGGGCCAATTGTGCGCCGCCCTATGGGACTCCCAATCACGGCCGGTTGTGATACAGCCTGGATTTGAACTGAGATGCAGTGCCTTAGACCGCTGCGCCACTCGGGAGCCCCCGGGTGGTTACACAGTAGACGTTCTGATTAGGGCCAGGAGTTTTTATTTACTGACTAACTACATGACCTGACTGGAACATCTCTGGGCCCTAGTTGTGCCATCTAAAGGGTCATAGAGGCCATGGATGGACAGCTGTTTTGGAGCAGAGTGGGTCAGTGTTGTGCCCCCTCAGTGTCGCCCCCTTGTGGCCAGGCTGGGTCGGGACAGGACGGGAGTCTGGACACCAGGCTGCAGTACCTTGTTGGTGCACTGCCTGACTGTGTTGATGAGCTCCTGAATGACAAGGTCGATACATTTGATACAGGGCTCTTTCAGCTTAATGATCTGCTTTTTCACAATGGCCTCAAACGCCAGGTCGGGAGTGAACAGGCCCGTTCTGAGGACGCACAAAGACACAGACAGGGGGGGGGGGGGGGGGGACAGAGATAAGGAGACGGACAGACGGACAAAAAAGAAAAAAACTGACAGAAGTAGGACGACAGACAAGTTATTGTCCAGAGAGATAGCATACAAACAGACAAAGGCAGATAAAGACGAGTCAGTCCAGAAAATGAGAACAGTAGAACAAATAAAAGATAAAACAGACATTCACAGACAGAAATAAGGAAGAGAGAGCAGAGCCAAGGTTATCAGCATACAAACACGAAACAGCACACAAATCAGTGATTGATGTATGAACAAGGAAATAAGAAGCAAGATATTACAGAAAAATAGAGGTGGGGAGGAAGGAGTGGGGGAGGAAGGAGTGGGGGAGGAAGGAGGGGGGGAAGGAAGGAGGGGGGAAGGAAGGAGGGGGGAAGGAAGGAGGGGGGAGGAAGGAGGGGGGGGGAGGAGGGGGGGAAGATTAAATTAGTTTAGATTTCACATCAAACAACAACAACCATTTGAGTGTATGATAGGCAGTTCTGTGGGAGAGTGATCTGTGGGCATTTTAGGCTAATTGCTCTGTGATCGCTAAGCATGCTGTGGGTCAGTTTTACATGAAAGGAGGAAACAGAGGGTTGACAGTGAAGAGGAAAGAGCTGAGCACAGTGGTAGTGATGTGTGAAGACCCCTCCTCTCCTCCACTTGCCTGACACCATGGACATTCTTGATGGCATGACTGATCTCCCTCCTCAACTCCTTCTCATCAAACACAATCTGACAGAGAGAAAAGAGAGAAGAAGAAAGAACAAACAATAGAAACACTGTTAATCCATTCTGCACTCTAAAATTCACACTTCTAAACAAGTCGATCAACTGTGGTCAAAACAGTCAAGCAGGCAGATGAACTTCTCTTGTAGAAATATTGTGACAGTGAGTATTGAGACCGCAGCGCTCACCTTGACCAGCTCGAAGGGGAAGCGCTCGTGGAAGATCCGGTTGATTTTGGCACCACCCGACAACTCTGCTGTGTCCACCTGGTCCCCAGAGCCCTCGATACGCTTCTCAAAGTCCACCCCAAACTGCTGCACCATCCTGGGAAGAAAGACAGAGAGTCAGGGTCAACTCTGGAGCTACTCATTATGGTGGTGTGTGTCCTCTACTCACTGCAGCAGGGCCTTGGTCTTGCGTGTGGGGTCGTCGGGACGGAAGTTCTTGTACTCCTCCACCTCTTTCTCCAGGGAGAGCACCTGGCTCTGCAGCTTACTGCGCAGCCCAGGCAGAGTGTCCCTGATGTGGTTGGTCAGTTGCTGAGGAGAGAGAGAGGGACACCGTGAGGGAGGGAGAGGGACACCATGAGTCAGGGAGAAGAGGAGGGAGGGAGAAGGAGAAATGGAAGGGATAGAATGAGTGAGAAGGAGAACAGGAGGGGAGAGAATGTATAGGGAATGAAAAAGTGAGTTTCAAGGAACATTATAGCCTGGTTTAAGATCTGTTGGTGCCGTCTCTCGAGTTCACAAGAAAGCAAAACAACTGATCTGGAAGTCAGACTAGAACGTCAGTGTAGAATAACAGAAAGGGGAACGTTGAGTAATCTCTCACCTGGTTTAGTTGTTTCTGCAGGTGTGGGGTGCCCATGCGCTCGGCCATGTGTCTGTAGCCCGGGTGAGACAGGAAGAACTTCCTCTCAGCAGCCAGTGCAGCGCGTATGTCCTTCCTGCCATCTATGTCCTTCTGACTGCGGTTCACCACGCCAATATAACCTGGAGAGAGAGCGCACACTTATTCCTCTGCAGTTCATGAGGTGTGTGTGTGTGTGTGTGTGTCTCCCCTCACCTCTACGCAGAGGTAGCAGTTTGTTCTCCAGGATGTCTTTAGCATCCGTCCCTTCGTCCATCAGGTCCAGCTTTGTGATCACGCCAATAGTGCGCAGACCTGAACAGAACCAAACAGTTCATCTCATCATATTAATCCTGACTACTGCCTGTCCACCATCCACCCAGCCTTCCATTCCTCATCTCCTTCAATTCAATACAATTGTTCAGTAGGAAAAACAATGGGGGAAAAAAATATTAATTAGTGCTTCTTATTGGACAAGTCCAGGTACTGCGTCAATGTTTCAGTCTATTTGGTGCACCAAATGAACACCACCCAGAAATCAAGTGCCCATCCTCATCCTTTGGTCCTGGGAGTTCCAATAGAGAACCAGTACAGCACCACAAGGCTAGTCCCTTACCCTGTGGGTCCACCTCCTAGTCCCTTACCCTGTGGGTCCACCTCCTAGTCCCTTACCCTGTGGGTCCACCTCCTAGTCCCTTACCCTGTGGGTCCACCTCCTAGTCCCTTACCCTGTGGGTCCACCTCCTAGTCCCTTACCCTGTGGGTCCACCTCCTAGTCCCTTACCCTGTGGGTCCACCTCTTTGGCAATCTTGAGGGCGTCGGAGTTGGCCAGGTCCTGGTTGGCGGGGGTGACGGCCAGGATGAGGCAGCTCTCCTTGGTGATGAACTGCAGCAGCATGTCCCTGATCTGGTGCTCTATGTCCAGCGGCTGGTCCCCCACTGCCACCTTAGTCATCCCCGGCAGGTCGATCAGAGTCAGGTTTAACACTGAGGGCGAGATGGAGGGCGAGGGAGAAGGTTATGACTGTTGCCATGTAGACTGTATGATGTGTGTTACATTGTGTATACATGTCCTTGTATGGCATGGCAAAGGTAGTTTCTTTGAGAGGTTGATACATGAATGAAAGTGTTTGCTGAGCTTTTATGTGTGCATGCATGTGTGTGTGTGTGTGTGTGTGTGCGCATACGTCCAACTGAACGTGTGCATGCATATGTTAAAATGAACACCAAATTAATAACTGTTGGTGAGCATTACCGTTAGGGGAGTAGACCCGGAGGTTGATGGGGATGGGGGAGATGCCCTTGTTGGAGCCTGTGATCCTGTCTGTCTCTGCCTCAATCTCCGCCCGGACCTCCTCAAAGTCCACAAACTTCCTCCCTTTACAGTGTAGAAACTCTGCATACTCTACAGACACGACAGAGAGCGAGACAGACACACAGCGAGCAAGACAGACACACAGCAAGCGAGACAGATAGATAGAGAGACAGAGAGAAGAGAAGAAAGTCTTTACCAGGCACCAGACAGTGTTGTTGAGTGGAGGAGGCAGGTCCATGGCAGCAGCAATGAGGACTCACCGGCTTTGTTAAAGCACAGCTGCAGGATCAGAGGTCTACGGGTGACAATGCCTGATCCTCGAGGAAGAAAATCCCTGAGAGAGAGAGAGGAAAAAAGAGAAATTAAATAGAGGAAAAATTAATTGAGGGAGAGAAAGAGACCAAGAAAGTGAGGGGGCGAGCCCCAGACAGACAGAAAAAAAACAGAGAAAGTAAAATTACTCAGTACACTAAAAAGGTCAATTTCCTCACACTATATCCTGTGCGAAATAGATGAGCATGGGGAAATGTCACACTTCATGACCCATCTGTCAACAAATTAGAAGTGACAAAGTAATTTGGTCTCATGATGCCCCTGAAGATCAATTCATTTGCTCAGCCACTTTGTTGCCACGGTTACATAGATTTAGGTAATGTGGCGATTTAGAACGATGCACTCTGTCACTCGTGGTCTCACAGCACGATGGAACAGGGGAGAGCCTCTTGATGAGGATGCAAGGCGAGGCACATACATTCAGTAGAATATTTCAAGTGATTGTGTGTTGCAAGCTGGCTGTGTCAATGTGTAAGATACCGCCTAAGATAAGATTACGTCCATAGTAGCCTTGATACTTGACATTGAGCTGAAGTATATTTAATACATTCACTTATCTGACAATTAAGATGATTCATTAGTCCTAGCCAGTGCACATTGAACATAGATAAACTCAGAAAAAAAAGAAATGTCCCTTTTTCAGGACCGTCTTTCAAAGATATTTAGCATCATCTCATTGTAAAGGGTTTAAACACTGTTTCCCATGCTTGCTTATTGAACCAGAAACAATGAATGAACATGCACCTGTGGAACGGTCGTTAAGACAAAAACATTTTAGACTTTAGGCAATTAAGGTCACAGTTATGAAAACTTAGGACACTAAAGAGGCCTTTCTACTGACTCTGAAAAACACCAAAAGAAAGATGCCCAGGGTCCTTGCTCATCTGCATGAACATGCCTTAGGCGTGCTGCAAGGAGGCATGAGGACTGTAGATGTGGCCAGGGCAATAAATTGCAATGCCCGTACTGTGAGACACCTTAGACAGCACTACATGGAGACAGGACAGACAGCTGATCGTCCTCGAAGTGGCAGACCACGTGTAACACCTGCACAGGATTGGTACACCCGAACATCACACCTGCAGGACAGGTAGAGGAGTTACACCAGGAACGCACAATCCCTCCATCAGTGCTCAAACTGTCCTCAATAGGCTGAGAGAGGCTGGACTGAGGGCTTGTAGGCCTGTTGTAAGGCAGGTCCTCAACAGACATCACTGGCAACAACGTCGCCTATGGGCACAAACCCACCATCGCTGGACCAGACAGGACTGGCAAAAAGTGCTCTTCACTGACGAGTCGCTGGTTGTCTCACCAGGGGTGATGGTCGGATTCACGTTTATCGTCAAAGCAATGAGCATTACACCGAGGCCTGTACTCTGGAGCGGGATCGATTTGGAGGTGGAGGGTTCTTCATGGTCTGGGGAAGTGTGTCACAGCATCATCGTACTGAGCTTGTTGTCATTGCAGGAAATCTCAACGCTGTTCGTTACAGGGAAGACATCCTCCTCCCTCATGTTTTACCCTTCCTGCAGGCTCATTCTGACATGACGCTCCAGCATGACAATGCCACCAGACATACTGTTCGTTCTGTGCGTGATTTCCTGCAAGAAAGGAATGCCAGTGTTCTGCCATGGCTAGCGAAGAGCCTGGATCTCAATCCCATTGAGCACATCTGGGACCTGTTGGATCAGAGGGTGAGGGCTAGGGCCATTCCTCCCAGAAATGCCTGGGAACTTGCAGGTGCCTTGGTGGAAGAGTGGGGTAACATCTCACAGCAAGAACAGGCAAATCTTGTGCAGTCCATGAGGAGTAGATGCCCTGCAGTACTTAATGCAGCTGGTGGCCATACCAGATAAGGACTTACTTTTGATTTTGACCCCCCACCTTTGTTCAGGGACACATTATTCAATTTCTGTTAGTCACATAATTAGTCACACCATTTCTGTTAGTCTGTGGAACTTGTTCAGTTTATGTCTCAGTTGTTGAATCTTGTTATGTTCATACAAATATTTACACATGTTAGGTTTGCTGAAAATAAACACAGTTGACAGTGAGAGGACGTTTATTTTTTTTGCTGAGTTTATTTTAACTTTAATCTGACAGAAACATGGGCCTACAGTGCAGACTAGCCTGACCATGTGCAACTGTGCATAGAGTTGCCGGTTGTTGTTTCTTTGTGGATATTATGTCTGTTTCCCTCTTAAAGTGACAGACCATCACCAGGCATCACCATTCCAAACACAACAGCCCAATTGAGTCATCTCTCAGAGGGGAACACATACCCCACAACCACCAGCCACCACACCCTGCCTCCTGGGACTCTCCCACTCTGGGCTGGGGCACGGCCTGCCTGCCTGCTGTAGCCTCTAGCCTGACTTTGGGGCTCCCGAGTGGCGCAGCGGTCTAAGGCATTGCATCTCAGTGCTAGAGGAGTCACTACAGACCCTGGTTTGTTTCCAGGCTGTATCACAACCGGCCGTGATTGCGAGTCCCATAGGGCAGCGCACAATTGGCCCAGCGTCGTCCGGGTTAGGGTTTGGTCAGGGTAGGCCGTCATTGTAAATAAGAATTTGCTCTTAACGGACTTGCCTAGTTAAATAAAAGGTTAAATAAAATAAAGAAAATGTGCAACAGAAAACTCCCTACATCTGGTGGTAATAACGCTGAACTCTGGGCCTGGTACAGCACAGTCCAACAAGACAAACCTACCTTCCTCCTCCTCTTTCTAACCCAACATCTAACGCCACATGCAGAGAGACGCCTGAGGGAATGGAGATAGCTTAGAGTCAGTCTGCTTTAGCTTCTAGTCTGTGTCACACACAGGACAATCAGGATGGAGCCATACTGTTGACTATTACAGAGGCACTCACACTATAGACTAGACCTGTTGAACAGTGGGAACATTCAGGATGGCCTGAGTACAGCACTAATGTTGTGTGCTGCAGATCATGTAGAGTGTTTTGTTTGTCATAGAGAAAACCAGCCTAACTGGGAGAGTGGGATGCCAGTATAGAAAAGCTCTGGCAGGGGGTGAGAGAGAAAGGGAGAGGTGGAGAGAGAGGGAGGAAAAAGGGAGATTGGGCATGAGGGAATAAGGAGAGCGGGAATAGGGGAGCCGGGAGAATAGGGGAGAGGGGAGACTTAGCCTGTCTTCTCTTGAGAGCCAAGTCTGCCTATGTGCTCACTGCCCACAAAATGAGGTGGAAACTGAGCTGCACTTCCTAACCTCCTGCCCAATGTATGACCATATTAGAGAGACATATTTCCCTCAGATTACACAGATCCACAAAGAATTCGAAAACAAATCCAATTTTGAAAAACTCCCATATCTACTGGGTGAAATTCCACAGTGTGCCATCACAGCAGCAAGATTTGTGACCTGTTGCCACGAGAAAAGGGCAACCAGTGAAGAACAAACACCATTGTAAATACAACCCATATTTATGCTTATTTATTTTATCTTGTGTCCTTTAGCCATTTGTACATTGTTAGAACACTGTATATATATATATAATATGACATTTGTAATGTCTTTACTGTTTTGAAACTTCTGTATGTGTAATGTTTACTGTTCATTTTTGTTGTTTTGCACTTTATATATTCACTTTGTATGTTGTCTACCTCACTGGCTTTGGCAATGTTAACACATGTTTCCCATGCCAATAAAGCCCTTGAATTGAATTGAATTGAAAGGGAGAGGTGGAAGGGGAAATGGGAGATGGGGCATGAGGGAATAGGGGAGAGAGGGAATAGGGGAGAGATGGAACAGAGGAGCAGGAGAATAGGGGAGCGAGGAGAGGGAAATGGGAAAGCAAGAGCTGGACTTGCCTAAGTGGAGTGGACACAGAGAGCAGACTGAGGACGTGTTGAGAGAGGGAGCATGAGGAGCACAGGGCTGACCTCTCCAAGTGTTAATGTATTACACATCACCACCACTCTCACTGGACCCGTCCTCCTCTCCCATCACACACACTTCATCAGTTCAACTGGACAAAGACGGACACATGATCACAGTATCACACAGATAGTCAGAGACACAGCCAGAACAAGATACTTCTGTAAGTCCATGCACCTTGTGCACAGAAGAAATACATGACCTAACAAACACCATATCCACAGAGATATACAGCCATAAAAGCCCCCACTAGAAGGGAAGAGAGGACATGTGGGTGCATGTCCATTATTGATGTGCTGTAAATGATAGAGGAGCTGAACAGATTGTGTATCATTCTATGCATTATGAATAGGCCAAGCAAAGACCAGCAGTCTCTGAGCCTCCCTCCTCCAATGCCGCAGAAAATAGATAGTGGGGCAAAAAAGTATTTAGTCAGCCACCAATTGTGCAAGTTCTCCCACTTAAAAAGATGAGGCCTGTAATTTTCATCATAGGTACACTTCATCTATGACAGACAAAATTAGAAAAAAAATCCGGAAAATCACATTGTAGGATTTTTAATGAATTTATTTGCAAATGATGGTGGAAAATAAGTATTTGGTCAATACTTTGCTATATACCCTTTGTTGGCAATGACAGAGGTCAAACGTTTTCTGTAAGTCTTCACAAGGTTTTCACACACTGTTGCTGGTATTTTGGCCCATTTCTCCATGCAGATCTCCTCTAGAGCAGTGATGTTTTGGGGCTGTTGCTGGGCAACACGGACTTTCAACTCCCTCCAAAGATTTTCTATGGGGTTGAGATCTGGAGACTGATCTGATCTGCCTCTCACTACCAGGGATTCCACAGCCATCAGGTTTGGGGTGAATTCCATCTAAATTCAAGATCAGGGTTTGAATAGGATCCCAATGGAATAAATCTACTGACAGAAATTGAATTGTTCCCAACTTCAACCGACCCCGACTGTTATACTGAGGCTGGAAGCAGCCGGCATGGTCTGGTTCAGAGTAGCCTATGTACTGTAGTAGAATGAATGACAGTAATAGACTGTGTGACTACCCTGTTAAATATGCTCAGCAGTAGACTACTTGACTGTGTGTTGGATTACCGTGTAGACTGTGTACCTGGATGACTGTAGTAGACTGTGTAGTAGACTGTAGGGTTGGGCGGTATCCAATGTTCATACCATCATACCCTACAAGTGGCGCTTTTTCAAAATAATGTATATTTTATTTATATTTTTGGGCGCAGAAAACAATTTAGGCAACAGGGATGTTGATCCAGGAGGGGATTGAATGTCTCTGATGTAACCAAGAAGCTTGATCTTGACCTTGACATCTAGCCACTTAGCTAGCTAGTTAGCAAACCAATTGCATAGCTGGAGCTCTGAGCTGGATATAATTTATTTGTGTAACGCATCTTAGATTTCCTATAGCTATTCTTAACTTATAGTTCTAAGCAATGTTCTTACATCTTTTTGAGGGAAAGGTGCAAATTTCAGGTCAGCAGAGCGCAAATTTGAACATTGTCAAAATTCTGTGCAACTTCCGGCGTGTGCTTACTGTGAACACAGAGGCTGTACCCGCTTTAACTTACAGTTTGGAGAGAAAAGCATCCCATAACATTACGGAAATAGCTGTTCTATCATTCAGTCTACAGTGGCAGCAAATGTGTGGTGTTCTGTGTGGGCATACAGTGGTTTGTCTTTTAAAAGTTGCAGCGTAAAGCGGCGCAGCTTGCATGGTGCCGCAGAATTCTATGGTATGTTATTTAAGTGTGAACCTCTGGTACCATTAATGCTAGTTAGTGCTAGTTTGACCACCAGAGGGCATATTTGAGAAGCATTTGATAGCCTTCAAAAGTGTCTGTACTAGAGAATTTAAAGCCTTTTTTGTAAGAACATAGTATATGGGACTGATATTAAGAAAATGAATTAAGCAACATTTCTGAAAATGGTGTTTCTATTCCAAGAAAAACAAAAAACCCTGTGGGTTTCCGATAGGATGGAACGGAAATTATGGCGCTGTTCAACGTGATGGTCGGGAGTAGGCTACAGTACTGGGCTATTTAGCTAAAGAATCCCCATGTCGTGTTGGCACGCGGGAGACCGGGGTGCAATTCCCCGACGAGGAGGAAGGAGTAGGCTGTCCTTGTAAATAAGAATTTGTTCTTAACTGATTCCATGTTTTATTTCATAGTTGTGATGTCTTCACTATTATTCCACAAAGTAGAAAATAGTAAAAATAAAGAAATTGCCTGGAATGAGTAGGTGTCCAAACTTTTTACTGGTACTTGCTTAACTGACTTGCCAAGTTAAATAAAAGGTTACACTAAGAGCATAACATTTTCTAATTCTAGTCTAACCAATACACACAGAGATTCAGAGAAAGTACAAATCTCATTGATATATCAAGACCAGTCCCCATGCTTGTCTCAGAGGAGTGGGAAAGGTTCTAAAATAGTTGCTTCAAATCCTATTGCTTCTAACTTCAATATGCTCTTTAAATAAGTCCTACACCACATTACTCAACACTAGTGAGACTCACGTCGTCTAGAGTAGGCAAAAAAAATAATATGGCATGACTCTCCACCAATAATTACATAGAGGATTGGAGGAATCTAAATTAAAACCAAAAGCCACCTCATGGGTTTCCCGGTGGCGGCCGGCACGGGTCTCGAACCTGCATTTGTAGCAACGCATTTTGCACTGCAGGAGCCCCCATCAACAATGTATCAAAATACAGAGGTGTTGGTAAAGGTATATTGTCCTGCTAATAGCCCATAATGGGCTTTTATAATACTGTACATGGTGTCCAGGCCAAAACATTTCTTTATTAAAGACTATCAGAAAGCATGTTGGTACTTATTTATTTTGATCCAAAGCCATGAATGAGTGAGTCACTCTGCTTTATGTAGGTGCTAGGCTATATGACAATGTCATCAACTTGATAATATATAACGATATTTGAAGTTATTTTGTTAAAAAAGCACAAAAAAACATGAGATTGTAGTCTGAATAAAAGGCCAAAATAATATTTGTAAATGCCAAAACATTTATTTCTGTTTTTAGAGGGAGAGAAACGCTGGACCAATTGTGCGCTGCCCATAAAGGCCAAAATATAGCCCTGCTAATATTCTTTATGGAGCTGTACAACGTGACCATGTGTGTTTGAAAGAGTATTTTCCAGTAAGCAACAAACTTTGTTCCAATATTTCTGTAATTCAGTGATATTTATTCCCAAAGACATTCGTTATGGATCCATAACTAAATAAACATCAGCATTTTGAAAGAGTATTTTTATAATTAATTTATTAACGAAAGCATAAAGATGCCATTATTAGTTACATTGTTTTAGTTTGAACGTGCAGACTGGCACTAAGAACAGAACAACGGGAACGTTTCCCTAGTCAGCGCCATTATTAGTGCAATGCCCCTTAAGGTGTTGCCAGGGCACTAAAGCACAAATGACCTCCAAGTCCCGCAGCATAATTGCACAACTTTTAGTGGAGCAACTACTGTACATTCCATCAGTCTTTTGGAAAAAAACATGCAGGACCTGTCATTAACCTGTTTATCCACTTGTCCTTCAGACAAGGTGACTGAAAATGTGTTGTTTGATGCAAGAAACCCCTTTACAAAATAAAATGCATTATTACCATACCATTAGTACAGAGAATCAGACAAATTATGCTACCCTCTGCCTATTGTTCCACTTAGCTTATTCAATACAGTCTCAAAATACAACACTACCCATTTAAGACAAAAGAAAAGCTCTTTAACTGACTCGCTTTTCAAAGATGTCTAGAAATGCCCACATTTTGAACTCTTCTATGAAGCAACCACTCCATTGTTGACTAAAAGTTAGCTATAACTGGGAAAATAACTCACTAACTAGCAAGGAATATGAACACGTGCACAGGTGGCTACATGCAGCTCTCGCTTTGATCTCAAAACAAGTGCATCTACTAGTGACCGCTCATGCTGTAAACACAGTCCAGTTCAAAGTGAATGGCAGATCCATATATAGCAATGGCTATTTGCATATAGGCCTGCTGCAGCTCTGACTGGTTATGGTGCGCCGGTCTGTGTAGAGTACTGGCCTGATCTAAATATAAAATGTTTCCATAGTAAAATGTTTAAACAAAGACAAAAGTTTAGCATGTTCAATTCATAAATATTATTAATAGATGTTTGTCTGTTTTCATTAAGATGCAAAAAGATTAAGATGACTGTGTTTCTGGATGATGCTGTAGTAGACGGTGTGTAGTAGACTGTGGCAATGGATGACTGTGTAGTAGACACAGTCTACTAAAATGTTGAGGTCACTGTATGGTTTACCAGGAGGGGTGTGGAACACAAACATGGGTCTGAGGTTTGGTGAGAGGCGTGGGATTAACTCATGTGGCATCTTAGACCTCTATCATTATGGTTCCCACATTCACAGCCTCAAGTTTGTCTGCCTCGCCAGGCTTTCAGTCCACTTTCAAGAATCAAATAGACTGCAAAAGCTGAGTGGACAATGTATGTGGCTGAGCTTTTGTACATCAAGCTCCATCTTTGCAAGACAGATTTTAGATGGTCAACATTCCTATTGCTTTTCCCTCCAAGGGGTTTGCATCATCTCCCCTCACTTTGTTACCATTTAGGCAAAACATTCCAATTCGCAAACCATGAGAGTCAGTCAGTTCCTGGTCACCTCCCAGGTTCATAGTCCACTAGTCTCCTCTACTCCGCTGCCAGCACTGGCACAGCAAATCAGATAACAGCCCAGCCCCAACCAGCTTGTACAGCTAGATATGACCTCCATACTCCTGCCACCAGGGACAATGACATCACAGTCCAACAGCCACACAGAGAGCTAGAGTGGAGACCACATGATCCTCAAGGATCTACATCAAGTTATTCAAAGTCCAATAACAGACATACACATAAAAAAAGAGAAAAGCATGGAAAATGTCATTTTACTAATACCACAGAGTGCAATTCAGCACACAGAACCATTCTACAGAAAGCCAAAGCAGAGTGGTAACCATTTAATGGCAGCATCTGCTAATAGCGTTTTTATTGTCCTTGGTGTGGTATTTGTTTATTAGAGTACAGGTGTTGGTAGTATTTCAGCAGTTTAGATGCAGCCATGTCAGATGACTCTGAGAAGGGGAGCAACAAGGGTTAGGCTAGTGCCCCTCTATTACTTATTCACCCTGAACAGGACCTTAGGTCATCTAAGTGAGCTTATTGCCATGCTCAAACGCACAGAGGCATTTAACCAGTATTTCAAAATATCCTCCTGGGTGTCAGCAAAGTCTGATATGAACCCTTTGGTTGTCCTTATGTACATAGACACACACATACAGTTGCTGAGTGAGTGAGTGTTTTTATTTTATATTTAACTAGGCACGTCATTTAAGAACAAATTCTTATTTACAATGATGACCTACCAAAAGGCCTCCTGCAGGGACGGGGGATTAAACAATAAAATACAAATATAGGATAAAACACACATCACGACCAGAGAGACACCACAATAAAGACAGATCTAAGACAACAACACAGCATAGCAGCAACACATGTCATGTTGCTGTGTTGTCAACGCAGATTGGCAGCAACACAACATGACAACACGGCAGCAGCACAAAACATAGTACAAACATTATTGGGCACAGACAACAATACATCACACAACGCAGCCACAACTGTCAGTAAGAGTGTCCATGATTGGGTCTTTGAATGAAGAGATTGAGATAAACTGTCCAGTTTGAGTGTTTTTTGCAGCTCTTTCCAGTCACTAGCTGCAGCGTAATTAGATTCGATGTATAAACATGTCCTAAAATCACACAAAAAACAACCACTCGTCAGTTTCAGGGAACAACAAGGAAAGTCAATCACATCTCCAACATGAACAGAATACCACGGGCAAACGCCATCCCACTTGACCAGCGACAGTCAATAGCAGCAGGGCACCTGGAAGACGGAGGTCCACATTCAATTAGACTGCCTTATGAAATGCCTACTTCAACTTCTGCTACACCACTCATTACAAGATATCTTGCGGTGGTACATTTCACTGACAACCGAACTGACTTTTGCATGTTGTGAAACGTCATAGTCAATGGAAGAGGAACACATGAGTCAAAGACTTAATCGGCTGCCAGTCAACCATTAGGCTAGATGACATCAGAGCTCAACGGAATTCACCTAGCACAACAAAAGTGTGGAGGCAGGCAGCCAAGGCGGGACAGAACAAGAGCTGTTCTAATTTCTAGGGTGTATTCCCACTCCCACTACTACTGCTGGACCCATTCATTGTTGCTGCTGTAGACAGAGGAGATATACTATGGCTGTCATTACACTTCTCTGGCATGTCTCCGTGTCCACAGACAGAAATGACCATCTTCACCCCCAGAGGAACTTCTGTGATGGTATGATGCTACTTCAAAGAATATTCAGAAAAATGAGTCAAACACTCCACTTCCTCTCAGAAGGTTTCTCTTTCACCCACATGCCATGTATGTTTGCTTCTGTAGCTTGCATTATGCCACAGGAGCCATACTTTCGTAAAGTAATCCTGTCTCAAACCAAGAGCTAAAACACTTCATATAGCCTAAGCACCTCTTAACACAACAACTTGATATCAGCACACTGGCATTTGTAATATTCAGTGTATTTTGTAAATGCTTATAATAAATCCTTAGTTATTACTTGATTTTTTTAAGGACTTTATTGTCAACTTTTATACTATTAATGACAGTATTAGTTTTACTGGTAATGGCAGTGTTGAGGAAGTCCACAAGAAAAAAGAATTATTGCACCGTTTATGCTGTATCCTGTGCATATAACGAATACATGTTGATTTGAACTTATGTAACAAAAAGATACCCAAAAACAACATCAAAACAGAAGAAAACATTTCGAACAGCCTAAATGCCATACTGATCGGCATCAGGACCCAAACCCTTCAGTGTTAAGAATGGTAGACAGAGACTTGCTAGCTACTTTAGCTAGATAGCTGGGATTTTCTACAAGGAATCTGCCTCCCGAAAAAAGCTTCTCCCAAGTGGCTGTGACACCTATTCCCGTTGCCTGCTGCACTGCTGCTTGGATTCCACCTGGCGATCTGTTCACCGTCTGCCCTGGCCTGTTTCCCCCTGTTTGTTATAGGTACCCCTGCCACACATGCACTTACACTGCAGACTTTGGACTGATCGGAATTTTAGATAGGCTAATTAACTTACTCAGAAACACTTCAATTAACTAGGATAGGCCTACTATTGATTTATTTTCTATCATACTTTTATAGCCTACTGGACTCAGAGAGCTACTCTCTCAAGCTCTTGTTGGGACGAGTGACTCTGAACTTACAATGGCTAGCCCCAAGTCCTTATATATTTCTTTCTTCTGCTTTATGCTATTTGCCTCATGACTCCTGCACACTTTGTTGACTATGAACTTGCTTGTTTACCCAACCGTGAGACAGACTGTTTTAGAGGTAGACCGATTATGATTTTTCAACGCCGATGCCGATTATTGGAGGACCAAAAAAAAAAGCCGATACCGATTAAATCGGATGATTTTTAAAAATGTATTTGTAATAATGACAATTACAACAATACTGAATGAACACTTAATTTAACTGAATATAATACATCAATAAAAATCTATTTAGCCTCATAAATAATGAAACATGTTCAATTTGGTTTAAATAATGCAAAAACAAAGTGTTGGAGAAGGAGAAGTGCAATATGTGCCATGTAAAAAAGCTAACGTTTGAGTTCCTTGCTCAGAACATGAGAACATATGAAAGTTGGTGGTTCCTTTTAACATGAGACTTCAATATTCCAAGGTAAGAGGTTTTAGGTTGTAGTTAATATAGTATTTATAGGACTATTTCTCTCTATATCATTTGTATTTCATTAACCTTTGACTATTGGATGTTCTTATAGGCAATTTAGTATTGCCAGTGTAACAGTATAGCTTCTGTCCCTCTCCTCGCTCCTCCCTGGGCTCGAACCAGGAACACATCGACAACAGCCACACTCGAAGCAGCGTTACCCATCGCTCCACAAAAGCCGCGGCCACTTTCGTGCGTTTTGCCAGCAGCTCTAAGCATTGCGCTGTTTATGACTTCAAGCCTATCAACTCCCAAGATTAGGCTGGTGTAACCGATGTGAAATGGCTAGCTAGTTAGCAGGGTGCGTGCTAATAGCGTTTCAAACGTCACTCGCTCTGAGACTTGGAGTGGTTGTTCCCCTTGCTCTGCATGGGTAACACTGCTTCGAGGGTGGCTGTTGTCGATGTGTTCCTGGTTCGAGCCCTATAGTCCTATAATCCTATAATAACTACAACCTAAAACTTCTTACCTGGGAATATTGAAGACTCATGTTAAAACGAAACACCAGCTTTCATATGTTCTCATGTTCTGAGCAAGGAACTTAAACGTTAGCTTTCTTACATGGCACATATTGCACTTTTACGTTCTTCTCCAACACATTGTTTTTGCAATATTTAAACCAAATGTAACATGTTTCATTATTTATTTGAGGCTAAATTGATTTTATTGATGTATTATATGAAGTTAAAATAAGTGTTCATTCAGTATTGTTGTAATTGTCATTATTACAAATAAAAGTAAAAAATTTAAATAATTTAAAAAATTACGTATCGGCTTTTTTTGGTCCTCCAATAATCGGTATCGGCGTTGAAAAATCATATTCGGTCGAACTCTAGTCTGGGTAGCCAGGCAAGGGCAGTCGGACAGTGGAGGAAGCTAAGCTGTTAGCATCACACTGACCCCCGTTACACGTCCCTCTCATATGGGCATACTCTAAATGCTTTGTTGTGCATTTGTGTAGGCATGTTTGAGTGTGTACCTGTGTGTGAGCTTTCTTCCCTAAGAGCTGTCAACAGGGGAATGTGGGAGGTCTGTTCTGGCAGGAAAATTGAGGTCAGCAGCAAATGACTAACGTTAATTACAGCAGAGATCTGTCAAGTGCTGTTTGAGTGCTAAGTCCCTCATCTGAAACTACATGTGTGTGTTGAGTGGTCATCTAGTATGTTCCCATTTGACTATGGAAATGCTCCATGTATTTGAGGTGCAAGGAAATGCATATCTAGAAAAAGTGTGTGTGTGTGTGTCATATTCTTCTGAGTGAGTCTTTGAATTGGAAAAACCTGCTTAACAAGCTGCTTTCATGGGTGCTTGTTTTGTGTCTTTATATGAAGGGTGATCTCACACACTGCTGATGTGGGAGACAGAGACAGGACCAGCCTGTTAAAGAGGGCTGTGGGTTAGAGCGCACAACACAAACAGGCAAATGGGAAAACAATCAAATGGGGTGAGAAAGAGGAAGCACTCAAGTGGAAATGATGAGCTGCCTAGTTCTGCAATAAGCTGTGAGTCAACACAATGCTATAGTCATGAAATTCTATTGAATGCCTATTTCTTGCTGATAGATAATTAGGCTAGGCTAGCGAGAAAATAGGAAATGATGACAGACCCCACAGGGCCAGGTACACACCTGCTGTTTATACATCATACACACATCCTATCCAACAGTCTTCTCAGAGCCAACACTAAACTGGGTTAGTGAGTGATATGGACAGTCAGTGCATTATAAATTAACAAAACTGGTGCAGCTCAGGTATAGAGTACATATTTTCATTCATTAGCCTCACAGGGGGAAAGGATTAGGCCCAAGGCGATTATGTGCAACACAAAAGTATAGGCTGTAGCCTAGTGATAGACTGACATAATATAGGTTGTGCATAGTGGGTCCTGTCCCGCTGCTGATTTCCGGGTGTGGCATGGAACTTATAAATAGACCAGTGGGAGACCAGCCTACACCTAGGTTTCCCTTTGAAACAAGGGCAGAACACCAGTTAGCCCAACATGTACTCTTAAGAAGTCTACCATTACTCATTAAGGTCCAAGGATCTTCTGTTGTTATTTTCAGAGGTAGACTGGCTCTGGTAGCCCAAAACTCCATCTAAAGGTGAATCGATTCTTAATTGCGGAAACGTTTCTAGAATCATAAAGCCCTTAACTTTTAATGTTACACCAATATCATTTCACTATGCAAAACATACACTTAGTATACAATGTTTTAGCAGGCTTTATCACATGACAGTATTTTCAGTGACAACACGTTTCTGGCAGCCATCTTCCGTCACACACAGGTGTTCATTGCATGCTAGATAGCTAATTAGCATCTGTCTCGCATAAACATGTGCTGTAACATGGAGATATGGCGTTGTGAGAACAGTAACCCTAACCCTATAAAAAAGGTGTATATCAATTTATGCTTTCGTTTTAGAAAAGTATTTTCCGCAGACATAAAGATAACGTCCGTATGCTTCCAAAACCGTACCGCAAGCGATGCACGTTACGCCTTGGGCACACTTAGTGTCCATGCGCAAAATGGTTTGCAGCATCTGGATGGTGTGCAACAAAAGTTTAACATTCACCTTCTGCTAACATTTTTGTCAAGCTGTCTATGCGTACAGTTGGACGCATACCGTCGATAAATCCAATGTATGCCCCACACAGAACGCACTGCTGCAAGGCAAACGCAGTGTTCCATTGGAAATTAATGTACTCCTGGTGTACCAAAATGCAATGACACTGTCAGTGTGATCAAGGCATTAATGTTCAGACCGAGCGTTGGGGATATTAACAAAACTCCTTCCTCCAATGACTCCTTCCTCCAATTAACAAAACTTCTTCCTCCAATGTAATGAAACGGAGTCATTCAAGGGCTAAACACCAGTGTGACATCACACAAAATACATTTTTCTCCAGTCTACACTTCACCCACCTATTATCTCTGTACTCACCCACTATAAACAAGTTATTTGGACCACACAAAACTATACAGCATATTTACGCAAGATACATTGCCTAAATACCGGTCATATTTTTTTGTTTTTTACAGGCAACGGGTATAAAATTCATAAGGGTATAGAAATTATACACAACAGCAGATCCTATGCAAACACCACTGGGAAACCAATGTTGTTGGCCTCTTTGTGGCACCCCAACTTGCCAAGTGCAGCATCATATTTAAGTGGATTAAAAGGGGGACAAGCAGCCTAATATTCAACTAAATGTTTTCATATACCTAATATCTAGACTACACTCCATACAGATTATGCTCAACATTGCCATGCCAGACTGAAACAAGCAGCTACTGTAGTTAGCTGTGTTCTGTTGTGTAATGTCATCATGTCACCTAGAGTTATAAATTACATACATCTCAAATGTAAAGCAATTCAATGTGTACTGGGAACAGTCTACAATACACAAAAAATAAGTTATCTAATCTACTGATCAGTCGACTAAAGTAGCCTGATTTAATTTCCGTGTTCGGCCCTGCTGACAACCGCTGACATTATTGCAGGAGCAAGTTGCCCCCAAAACGCTAGATAGCAAAATTATTTGGTCCATATTTATTGTATTTTGTTTTATTTCCTTACATAAATAGATACTAATATGTAATATGTCTGGTCCTAGACCAGTGCCCCCAGGCAACTTTTCACGATTTCCTTTGAAACATTTGTTCTTCGCCCTGGCTTGCCACGCAAACGTCGCATCTAACGTCAACATTTCGTTCCTCCTCTTTCATTTAGTTTTGTTTGCTTACGCCAAGTGCGTAAATGAGTATGTGACCAAATACCCGTTTAGGAGCACGGATCATCTCACAATTTTACTAACTGGTTATCTAGCTAGCGAAATTCCTTACTAAAAGCTGACTCCAGGGATCTTTTGCAAATTGAGTTGCGTGAGCTAAACCACAAATATGATAGCTGTCTAGCTAACGTTAGCTTTGAGCACCACCAACCTGCCAACGAAATTTTCCAAGACCGAGCTTTTTCCAGCACTCTGCCCACCGACCACAGCAATTTGCGGTAAATCCAAGTTACAACTCTGGCCGATGGAACTGAAAGCGTCCTGAAGTTTGTTGATAAGGGGGATCAAATCTTCCATCCCCCGGTTCCCCATGGTTTCGTTGGAACGGCTCCCCTCCCGAACTAACGTTAGCCTACTACGTTAACGTTACTAGTTAGCAAGGTGCTCGGGTTACTCCGAAATGTTGAATTCCAACTTTCAAGCCGCCCTGTCTTCACTCTGTCAAAGGGAAATATGATGTTTACAAATTGTGTAACTCCCAATTTAGTGGGATTACAATAACGTGTTCTTATAAACACGAAAATACTCAAAGTCAACCAAACGAAACGGATAGAAAACTCACAAAACAAAACTTCCACCATCCGGTCAGGCAAGTCGACATCCGACCTAACCGGTGATAAGGCTACCGCCTCCTGTCAATGAAATAATTGGTCAATCTCACTGCTCGTCTCCAATCACTCTCCTTTCATTGGCTAGTTGTTTTTCAACGTCAAAGGGGTGTGTTCACCCCTGGACATTGCTTCAATGGGCAAATTAATACTTGATGACACAATTATTAAATGACAAGGCATGCAAGGATTGCTTCTACGAGTTTGCTGTCAATGATATTGTAATGAAGACATATTTTTGACAACTCAATGCAAATATTAGATTACTGTAGTTCCGGTATGTCACGTGCTTGTTGACGTCGTCTGTGTGCAACAACATGGCTGCGCCCATAACCAGAGGAGCTGCAACGAGCAGCCTTGAAACAGGCATGGTTGTCAAGAAAGCCGTTTCAATCGTTGCTCCTCTTGCTCTCCGAATCATCGCCGAATGTCCAGTGACCAAAGCGAGGGCTTGTGATCTCAAACTCCCTCATTGTACGGTCAGCACCCCAGTGTTCATGCCTGTTGGTACACAAGGCACGATGAAGGGAATCACTGTGGACCAACTCGATGATCTGGGATGTCAGATTTGTCTTGGCAACACATACCACTTGGGTATGAGGCCGGTAAGTGTAGCCCAATAATGTAAGAAAGGAGCCTAACGTTACTCGTTATAGTCCAAGGACCTTACATGTTCTGTTTAAAGGGGCAATCAGAATTTGCTACATCCATTTTAGGATTTATACATTAATGATATGTACCCATTCATTCTTGAAGAACATACTTTATAAATGCCTCATGAGCTTAGTTCATCTGTCATACCCCCAGAATATATACAATATAACTTTGTTTTACTCCAATCTTTGTAAACAAAGTTAATGTAAACAAACACAGTATAGCCTCAAAACATGGTCAAAGCTATAATTGGATGGTCAGATATCATGGATGGTCAGTCCTTGCATCCATAGCTCTGTCTATGAATTTGAGAATGGTTACATATCTCCAGCCCCATCCCTCAGCGTTTTAGTGAAACAGTGGTGGAGAGGCTTTTTTGTTATTCTTTCAACTGCTGTTTTGCACTTTAAAGGCAAATTTGCTCAAGAAGCCAAAACAGCCAAATACTCCATCTAAACGTTAATTGATTCTCACTTGCGGTACGGTTCTAGAAACATAAATCCCTCTACTTTCATATCACATCAAAATAATTTAGGAAATGCAGACTTACTGTTTTAACTGGTTTAACACAGTTGCGGCCAACAGTGTTTTTCAGTGACAAAAAGCTGTAAAGCTGTGTATAACCCTACAAAGCTGTGTATAACCCTTTAAAGCTGTGTATAACCCTATAAAGCTGTGTATAAATTTAACCTTTTGTTTTTTGAAAATTATTTATTGCTAATATGAAAGATATAAGGTCCTTATGCTTCCACAACTGTACCGCAAGTGATGTGTGTTAATGTTCAGACTGAGCTTCAGGGCTCTTAACAAAACTCCCCTGTATAGAAGACACCTTCATCCAATAACTCTTATGTGTAATGGAACTGAGAGTCATTATCAATGGCTACATTAAGTGGTGCTAGGGCTATTCACATTGTGTATCAAAGATGATTGACCTTGTAGACAGCTCTTTGTTGTCAGTGTCTGGTGTGCTGCAGACAGTGAGGATGGTGTTGTCTGTCTGTCCCATCACAGGGTCCTGAGCTGATTGAGAAAGCAAATGGCCTGCATGGCTTCATGAACTGGAAAAGAAACCTTTTGACTGTGAGTATCAGCTAATGTGTTGACTGCGTAAGTGGGCTAAAAAGAACAAGGGTCTCTTTCACCCAAATGTCTGCTTTTCAAGATATGTGAGCATCAAATGAGGCAAAATGCATCATATGGGGAGGATTTCATTATTTTGAAGGTCACATAACTTGAAAACTTGAGTGCTGACAAGAAAAACATTTTGGGACTACAGTATGTCAACGATGGACTATTGAAACACAAACCAAAAGATAGTTTTTGGTTGGAATTTTCCTTGAATCCCTACCATTTCTACATAGGACAGTGGGGGCTTTCAGATGGTGTCTCTTGTTGAACTATCTGAGGTTACTGAGGAGGGGGTCAAGTTCAAATCTCCTTACGATGGGAAGGAGATCCTTCTGAGTCCTGAGCAGTCAATCGCCATACAGAACAGTCTGGGTAAGAAGGACACAATCCAGTATCCACTCCCAATGAATCAGTCTGGAAAGTAAAGCCACTATATTTCAGGTAGTACTCCTGTTCTTAATTTTAATATCGCACCATTTCTGTTTTGTCCAGGGTCAGACATCATGATGCAGTTGGATGACGTGGTCAGCAGTACGGTGACTGGGCCGCGGGTGGAGGAGGCTACGTGGAGATCGATTCGCTGGCTGGACCGCTGCATTGCAGCCAATAAGAATCCAGATAGACAGAACCTGTTTGCCATCATCCAGGGTGGCCTGAACACAGAGCTGCGCAAAGCCTGTCTAGACGGTAAGATGTTCCCCCCTGTTTCATCTATGTCTATCGATGACTAACCTCCCTCAAAGCTGTTCAGCACAGTAAATTGCTCTGTCTTCATGCCAATTAGCTAATTAGTTTAACATCTTATTTTGGAATTACAGTGGAAAAGAGCTAATGAAAAATACATTATCTGTGCAGATGCTGATACCAAATTTCGTGAAATTTGCTTATTTCCAGAGGATACATATTTTAAAAATATTTTTCTGTTCCTGTGCTTTTTACAGAAATGACAAAACGGGATGTTCCTGGCTTTGCTATTGGTGGGCTGAGCGGAGGTGAGGAGAAGGATGATTTCTGGAGGATGGTGACACTCAGCACAGACCACCTGCCTCGGGAGAAGCCTCGCTACCTTATGGGGGTTGGGTATGGCTGCCATATTCCTTATGTTATAACAGCACATTTACATGCATAAATGACATAAATTGCAAATGTTTTGTCGTGCCGTACAGATATTTCTATGTATGTGGTTCATGTGTTTTGCTGTGGGTCACAGTTATGCAGTAGACCTGGTGGTGTGTGTTGCTCTGGGTTGTGACATGTTTGACTGTGTCTTCCCAACACGCACTGCAGTAAGTATTCCATTCTCTTACATATTATGAGTCACCTACTCTCTATTAATTTACCTTGAAATAAGTATTCTTATCACAAGTGCAGAGAAACCCAATAGCTTCTTTTATAATTTAGTCCATAGCAGTACTACTTTCTTTATATTGATGATTATGGTTATGATGATAATGAAGTATTCTTCTTCCTTTCATCCCAGAGGTTTGGCTCAGCTCTGGTCCCGTGGGGATCTCTGACAATTACCAAGAAGCAGTTTGCCAAGGACCTACAGGCAATAGACCCAGACTGCCAGTGCCCCACCTGCAGGAGGTAAAGGCATATTAAACCTGGTACACTGGGGGACAGAATATGGAGGGTTGAAGGAATGGAGTATGTAGGGGTTGGAGAAACTGGTTTACAAATCTCAATTCTCTTCAATGGATGTTTTTAAGTTGTAGGCTGAATGATTCTGAGGATTGTTTTCTCGTGGGGCGGCAGGTAGCCTAGTGGTTAGAGCGTTGGGCAAGTAACCGAAAGGTTGCTAGATCGAATCCCCGAGCTGACAAGGTAAAAATCTGTCGCTCTGCCCCTGTCATTGTAAATAATATAACTGACTGCCTTGCCTATAAAGGTATCTTCTTTTTTAAAAATACATGATCTGTTTCATTTCCAGGCACAGTCGGGCCTATCTGCATGCTCTGTTCAAGAGTGACACCGCAGCCATGCATCACATTACCATCCACAACATCTCCTACCAGGTCTGTGTTTCTATAATGGTTAATAGTTTCCTTTAGTTACTATTTGCCATAGATGAGATAATAACCTTATCCTCTATCTTTGCGTCCAGCTCACTCTGATGCGGTCGATGAGACAGAGCATCATAGATGGTCTTTTCCCAGACTTCGTGAGGACATTCATGAAGAGAATGTTCCCCTCTCCTGAACAGTATCCAGGCTGGGCGGTGGATGCTCTAGGAACAGTCAACATCACATTGAATTAAACTGCTTTATACAGCCTGGGACTTCCTCTGAAATGGCCAATAAGACCTTTTATATGAGAAATCAGATCTCCTTTTTAAAAATGGTTCAATGACGGTGATGTACCTGAATATTTTACTGTCTTTATGATTTAGTTACGTTCATGTTTTGTTACAGTACGGTTCTTTTTTTGTGTGTAATTTATATGCTAAACATTCTGTTGAAAGTTATGAATTTACATTGTACTGCTTTCAACTCCTGTCAGACATACAGTACTTTTGTGACATCCAGTTTTCACTCTGCAGTCCTTCAGTGTATGATAATGTAGGAGTGGAGTAGTGTTGTTGAAGTCCAGGAACTGTCTCCTCTGATATATTCTGACACTTTTAGTTGTTACCATGGCTACAGACCAGCGGCCCACCCTCTTTAAATTCCATGCATGACTTCTAACACAGAAATGTGGTCATAAACTAACAATTAGAGACATTTCGGAACATTTCCTAGGGCTTATTATCGACCTTTACCAGCAGGAGGAAGCGAATACATTTCTATAATTGAGTTCTGTTTTGTTGTGCAGGAGATGAGGACACAGGAACCCACATTTGTGTGCTTTTGACTTTGGGCCACTAGAGGGCAAAAATATTCTAAACCTGATGAAAATGCACGTGAGCCAGATTAGGCCATCTGTTTAGTTGACATGCTGGAGAAGTTTCATAGGAAGGAATGGGAATTCTACCCACCCAGTTTGGCTCAAATGCAGAGAAGTAGAGCATGTATGGTTTAGTCAGATTTGCATGCTGAGGGCAGACAGAGTAGTGGCAAACAAAATTCTCAAGGAAGTGGCTTAGGGGATCACAATTTCCTGTGTCTCCGAAGTGCTACTTTCTCAAACAAAAAATGACACCCAATACAATGAGTTCCGGTAGTCAAGAAAGTCGGAGGACAGAGAATAATAGGGTGTCATAATCTGACATTGAAGCAAACCAGGATCTAAGACACATTGGAAAACAATAGGCAAGATATTTTTGTAGATTCCAATGTTTAGGTTTTTGTTCCAGAAACAACATTTTGTTTGATTGGTTCCTGTTTTTCTATTAGAAATTGAGGTCCTTTCTGTTTTTCATTGTAATATATCTAATTAAAGCTTTAATAGGCTACATTGCAGTTGTAAAAGCACCTGTTGCCTTTAGTTGAGAGACGAGATCTTTAAATAAAGCCACCCTGTATAGGCTACAGAGTTTATACATGGGTTGTAATTGTTAATACCTGTCAGTTATTAGTTTATAATGCTAAACATATAATAATAAACATGTAATAGTAATGAGCAAGTTATTCTTTAATGAATCAACACAGTTGACAATCACATTTTTACCTAAGTCTGTGCGTGTCACTTCAATTAGATTATTTTATGGGATATTGTAGTCCTATTGGATGAATTCTCTAAGAAAATCGCCTTTATCTACAGTCGTGGCCAAAAGTTTTGAGAATGACACAAATATTCATTTTCACAAAGTCTGCTGCCTCAGTTTGTATGATGGCAATTTGCATATACTCCAGAATGTTATGAAGAGTGATCAGATGAATTGCAATTAATTGCAAAGTCCCTCTTTGCCATGCAAATGAACTGAATCCCCCAAAAAACATCCCTGACACAAAAGGACCAACTCACATCATGTCAGTGATTCTCTCGTTAACACTGGTGTGAGTGTCGACGAGGACAAGGCTGGAGATCACTCTGTCATGCTGATTGAGTTCAAATAATGGACTGGAATCTTCAAAAGGAGGGCGGTGCTTGGAATCATTGTTCTTCCTCTGTCAATCATGGTTACCTGTAATGAAACACGTGCCGTCATCATTGCTTTGCACAAAAAGGCCTTCACATGCAAGGATATTGCTGCCAGTAAGATTGCACCTAAATCAACCATTTATCAGATCATCAAGAACTTCAAGGAAAGTGGTTCAATTGTTGTGAAGAGGGCTTCAGGGCGCCCAAGAACGTCCAGCAAGCACCAGGACCGTCTCCTAAAGTTGATTCAGCTGCGGGATCGGGCCACCACCAGTACAGAGCTTGCTCAGGAATGGCAGCTGGCAGGTGTGAGTTCATCTGCACGCACAGTGAGGCAAAGACTTTTGGAGGATGGCCTGGTGTCAAGAAGGGCAGCAAAGAAGCCACTTTTCTCCAGGAAAAACAGCAGGGACAGACTGATATTCTGCAAAAGGTACAGGGATTGAACTGCTGAGGACTGGGGTAAAGTCATTTTCACTGATGAATCCCCTTTCCGATTGTTTGGGGCACCCGGAAAAAAGCTTGTCTGAAGAGGACAAGGTGAGCGCTACCATCAGTTCTGTGTCATGCCATCAGTAAAGCAACCTGAGACCATTCATGTGTGGGGTTGCTTCTCAGCCAAGGGAGTGGGCTCACTCACAATTTTGCCGAAGAACACAGCCATGAATGAAAGAATGTTACCAACACATCCTTCGAGAGCAACCATCCAGGAACAGTTTGGTGAAGAACAATGCCTTTTCCAGCATGATGGAGCACCTTACCATAAGGCAGCTAAGTGGCTCAGGGAACAAAACATCGATATTTTGGGTCCATGGCCAGGAAACTCCCAGGAAACTGTCCAGACCTTAATCCCTTTGAGAACTTGTGGTCAATCCTCAAGAGGCGAGTGGACAAACAAAACCCCACAAATTCTGACAAACTCCAAGCATTGATTATGCAATAATGGGCTGCCATCAGTCAGGATGTGGCCCAGAAGTTAATTGACAGCATACCAGGGCGGATTGCAGAGGCCCTGAATTCTTTTTTTTTAAGGGTCAACACTGCAAATATTGATTCTTTGCATCAACTTCATGTAATTGTCAATAAAAAGCCTTTGACACTTGTGAAATGCTTGTAATTATACTTCAGCATTCCATAGTAACATCTGTCAAAAATATCTAAAGACACTGAAGCAGCAAACTTGGTGGAAATTAATATTTGTGTCATTCTCAAAACTTTTGGCCATGACTGTACACAGCTGCACATTTATTTATTTTGCACAGTTGCCTACATAACAATTGGCACACCATGCAAAATCAACCAAGTGTCAACAAATACAACTTAACTGTTTCTTAATGCACTTTGGTAAAAACCAACGACCAGGGGGGTCTAACTCATTTTGCCCCAGGGGCCGCATTCTGTCTTCAACCAGGTCCAGAGGGCCACATTGAAAATGTGTTATATTTCCTTGTTGTCAAATTTAGCAAAAAAATATGAATGTTTGAGGAATAGCCTATTATCAAGCTAGACAGTCAAGAAATGGTATGAATGTACAGTTGAAGTCAGAAGTTTACATAGACTTAGGTTGGAGTTATTAAAACTTGTTTTTCAACCACTCCACAAATTTCTTGTTAACAATCTATAGTTTTGGCAAGTCGGTTAAGACATCTACTTTGTGCATGACACAAGTTATTTTTCCAACAATTGTTTTCAGACTTTCAGGTACAGGTAACCACTTATAATTCACTGTATCACAATTCCAGTGGGTCGGGAGTTTGCAAACACTAAGTTGCATACACTAAGTACACTAAATTCCATGAATTGTTGTCATGGCTTTAGAAGCTTCTGATAGGCTAATTGACATCATTTGAGTCAATTAGAGGTGTACCTGTGGATGTATTTCAAGTCCTACCTTCAAACTCAGTGCCTCTTTTCTTGACATTATGGGACAATCAAAAGAAATCAGCCAAGACCTCAGAAAACAAATTGTTGACCTCCAGAAGTCTGGTACATCCTTGGGAGCAATTTCCAAACACCCGAAGGTGCCACGTTCATCTGTACAAACAATAGTACGCAAGTATAAACATCATGGGACCACGCAGCCGTTATACCGCTCAGGAAGGAGACGCGTTCTGTCTCCTAGAGATGAATGTACTTTGCTGCGAAAAGTGCAAATCAATCCTGAACAACAGCAAAGGACCTTGTGAAGATGCTGGAGGAAACCGGTACAGAAGTATCTATATCCACAGTAAAACGAGTCCTATATCGACATAACCTGACAGGCCGCTCAGCAAGGAAGAAGCCACTGCTCCAAAACTGCGATAAAAAAGCCAGACTACAACTGCAACTGCACATGGGGACAAAGATCCTACGTTTTTTCTAATGAAACAAAAATAGAACTGTTTGGCCATAATGACCATCGATATGTTTGGAGGAAAAAGGGGGAGGCTTGCAAGCCGAAGAATACCATCCCAACCGTGAAGCACAGGGGTGGCAGCATCATGTTGTGGAGGTGCTTTGCCTCAGGAGGTACTGGTGCACTTCACAAAATAGATGGCATCATGAGGTAGGAAAATGATGTGGATATATTGAAGCAACATCTCAAGACATCAGTCATGAAGTTAAAGCTTGGTCGCAAATGGGTCTTCCAATTGGACAATGACCCCAAGCGTACTTCCAAAGTTGTGGTGTAACAGTACTCGTCTGGCGTTGTGTACAATCAGTCATCGACACGGAACTCCAACATGTAGCACCAGTCATGTAGCTTTATTCGCTGGTTTGGTGCTTGTTCACTGGGGAGTTACCAAAATAATACAATTACAATATAATATCGTTAACAATGTACCTGATAAGAACGACATAAAATTGCACGTCATGCAATGCACGTCTCACCATCCAACTCTGCACTCACGCACTGTACAAAATATATGAAACCCCCCCACCAGACACGGTAAGTTGCTAGCTAGTACTGGCGGGAATTCTCTACAACAAAATGCACAACAAATATTCTCCAAAAACCACTGCATCTTATGTGTGATGTTCGAATAACATTTACAAACAATTTGATATAAATTGTACATTTAAATCATCACTTGAGAGTATAAAAATCACTTTTGATGTACAGTGCTTTGCAACCAACAACTTACCGCTGGTTTGGTGCTTGTTCACTGGGTCGATTCTAACTGGAACATCCCCCCTCGTAAGCAAGCTACGCAAACCAGCCAATAAGATGCCATGTTGAGTAGGTGAAGGCAAGACAAACTCAAACCAAAAACCCATTGGCTTAACAATAAAGTGGCAAGGGGAATCACCAATATAACCCTGTTACAGTGGCAAAATGGCTTAAGGACAACAAAGTAAAGATTTTGGAGTGGCCATCACAAAGCCCTGACCTCAATCCTATAGGAAAATTTGTGGGTAGAACTGAAAAAGCGTATGTGAGCAAGGAGGCCTGCAAACCTGACTTAGTTACACCAGCTCTGTCAGGAGGAATGGGCCAAAATTCACCCAACTTATTGTGGGAAGCTTGTGGAAGGCTACCCAAAACGTTTGACCCAAGTTAAACAATTTAAAGACAATGTTACCAAATACTAATTGAGTGTATGTAAATTAATGACCCACTGGGAATGTGATGAAAGAAATAAAAGCTGAAGTAAATCATTCTCTCTACTATTATTCTGACATTTCACATTCTTAAAATAAAGTGGTGATCCTAACTGATTTAAGACGGGGAATTTTTACTGGGATTAAATGTCAGGAATTGTGCAAAACTGAGTTGAAATATATGTGGCTAAAGTGTATGTAAACTTGAGTCTTCACCTGTAGGCCCATTGACTGCACAGTGATGATTAGCGAGCTGGACAGTCAATAAACTATGAATATAAGTCCATGATCATTTCTACACAGTTTTGATTTGGTTTTAGTCATTTGAAAGTATATAGAGAAATTAGGTCCTTAAATGGATTAACTTAATATCGCGTATGACTCATAAATGGTTTGAGCTTACATTAACAAGAATTAGAGCTTGTCCTGAATAAATGAACAAAAATAAACAAGGCATCTTCAGTAAAACGACAACACATCACTATAAAGCTTATGCAAATATGATTAGCTTGTTCAGTATTTAAAATGTGCCCTGCAGGGATTTGGGCTTGTAACCTACTACTCGTAGACTCAGAGTATGTAATTGTTCGAGCAAATGGGTCTGCTTTCGCTGCGTCCATAAGGAGCCAGCGGATGTTCAAAGAGACAACCAGTTGCTCCGCATCCTGTCAAGCCAAAAGTGCTCACGTGCATGTCACGGCGGAGCATCCTCGACCTGTTGCATTGGAAGAAGAAAGATATTACATTGTGTCAGTAATAAATTAACAACATTTTAGGGTGCTCATACAGGTATGTGTTATTTGGAAGTTGAATAACAAAATAATTGTTCATTTTGATAAGCCCTTCTAGAGGCGTCTCTGTTTGTTCGCCTCTCAATCTCTGGCATTGTGCGCTCGTGGGTTCGGCGCTCAGGAGGGGACCATGGTAGAGCTGGAGAAGGAGGTGCTCCCGCTGCCTCCACGGTACCGGTTCCGAGACCTGTTGCTGGGTGACTGGCAGGCTGATGACAGGTAGGAAATATATTCCAACTTGTTTATTCTGAAGAAACCTGTGTTGGCGCACAACAATCTAGCCTACCCATGGTACCCTGTAATTGCTCCAAGTTAAATTAATCGTAATTTGCAGTCCCTCACTAAACTAAGAAATGCATCTTTGCGTTGCCATCGCAACCAAAAAAAGAGAACGTAGGCTACTGTAATAATGTCATTTTTATTGATCTGGCTCTGTTGATGGCGCTGTGAAAGAGGATAGCCTACACCGAGCCACTGTGCAGCAGCAACAGGTTTCATAATGGAAAAGACTGAACTAAATGCACAGACTCCATGTTAATGCTTATGTGTGTGTGCATGCGTGTGTTTGGATAGGCATTACGTTTTTTCAGCATGCGTGGAAGTCAGGCATGTGAAATCCATTTTGATATTTATAATTATGAACGTATATTTGGGAAAGTGTTAATAATTAGGTAGTAATGTCAGCCTCTGGCAGCCATTAATTTAGTCATTATACCACCTATCTATTATTTATCAAGCCTTAGATTGGGCTGACTTATCATGCTCCCTTTCTTTAGCCTGGCTAGGTATGGTCAGGGCTGTTCCAAAAGCAGAACATATGGCCCTACCAAGAGTGTCTGTTAACCTGTACTTAACCATCCATTTTCAGGATAATGTATTTGTTATGGTTTCCCCATGCATATTTATTAATATGAGTATGCTTGCCACACTTGGTGTGGATATTTCATTATAGGGACTAATGCAATACTGAACCACCATTTCACAACTGGACCCCTGGTTGTTAGGTTAAATTGAGGACCAAAATAGCAGGCTCACGTTTTAATTGGGATGAGTTTTGTCCTGGAGGCATAACTGAGCGATTTATGATAGATAGGCCAGCTGCAAAGTCAAAATTCATGACGAAAAACACTAACCTGCACCAAAACAATTGCTTGTGGTCTTCCTCCTGAGTGGGTGTTTAAAATCACATCATTTAAGAAGACTATATGTACTGAACAAAAATATAAACGCACATGTAAAGTCTTGGTCCCATTTTCCATGAGCTGAAATAAAAGATCCCAGAATGTATGTACAAAAAGCTTATTTCTCTCAAATTTGGTGCACAAATTTGTTTACATGCCTCTTGGTGAGCATTTTTCCTTTCCCAAGAGAATCCATCCACCAGACAGATGTGGCATATCAAGAAGCTGATTAAACAGCATGATCATTACACAGGTGCACCTTGTGTCGGGGACAATAAAATGCCACTCTAAAATGTGCAGTTTTGTCAGACAACACAATGCCACAGATGTCTCAAGTGTTGAGGGAGTGTGCAATTGGCAGGAATGCCCAACAGAGCTGTTGCCAGATAATTGAATGTTCATATCTCGATCATCAGTGGCCGACAACATCGTTTTAGAGAATTTGGCAGTACATCCAACTGGCCTCAAAACCGCAGACCACATGTAACCACGCCAGCCCAGGACCTCCACATCCGGCTGAGGCGTATTTCTGTCTGAAATAAAGCCGCTTTGTGTGGAAAACTCATTCTGATTGGCTGGGCCTGACTCCCCAGTGGGTGGACCTGGCTCCCATGTGGGTGGGCCTATGCCCTCCCAGACCCACTCATGGCTGCGCTCCTGCCCAGTCATGTGAAATCCATAGATTAGGGTCAAATGAATGTATTTCAATTGACTGATTTCCTCCTATGAACAGTAACTCAGTAAAATCTTTGAAATTGTTGCATGTTGCGTTTATATTTTTGTTCAGTATAAAAAGGGTTGAAGAAGGCTTCCATTTGATCAACGTTATCCAATACTACAGAGGCAGTAATACTACGGTTGATTGGCCCTGGTCTCAAAAATAAACAGTCATGCTATAACATTACTGAAACAATATCTGAGATATGTCACAAATGGGGTGTTATAATCATATTTGTCTCTCAGAGCTGAAAAGGACCCTAACTTCACTTGCAATACTATTATTTCCCATGAACTCCCAAAGTTCTTATTGTTAAGTGTGAAGTACAGGCCTTGTGGTCTGTGCATGGTCATCCTCTCACCAGTAGCCTCTTGTAATGTGTAACCTCACTCAGATGGGGAGAAAGATACATCCTGGTTACAGTTCAGTGGTGAAAGCCAAGGTTGTCTTTAGCACAGTGAGGCCCTTTCCTTTCTTCGGAATGCGGTTAGAATGTGATCTACATAGATATCTGTCCATCCAACCCCTAGAAAGAGTAGAAGATCAGTCTTCTTGGTATTAACTAAAACACCGTAGCCAAATGTCTGAGGAGGAGGATGGAAAATGCATATGACAGAAACAAAGTGGACATTAAGTGGGGAACATGGGGTCCATAAACATCGGGACTGTCCCCATTGTCTGCATGGCTGAGAGCTTCCAGGAACACTGAGCAGATGTGCTTCAACTGCTGCTCCCAGAGAGAGCACATTGTTGTACTACTTCTGTATAATATATTCCCTGCTGTAGTGGAGATGGCTGGGTGCTCATCACTCCAAAGGCTTCAGCAGGCACAGTGCTGCTCAGAGCGACACAGTGGGATCTCTTCATGTTCACTCTGCACTCCTCTTTGGTGAATGTGGCAGCAGACACTCTCTCACAAACTCTCTCTCACGCACACACACACACACACACACACACACACACACACACACACACACACACACACACACACACACACACACACACACACACACACACACACACACACACACACACACACACACACACACACACACACACACACACCTCCTCTAATCACACACCCAGCAGTTGGAACTGAGTGCCACTCCTCTTCAATGGGACTGGGTTTCAATAAGAGAAAAGTGACTAAATGATGTTCGAAGCTGGTGTGGTGATGGGAATGTAAGTGTTTGTGTGTGTGTGTGGGGGGGGGGGTTGTGTCCGTGTGCGTGTGTGTGTGTGTGTGTGTGTGAGGTCATGTGAGAGAGAGTTAGTGAGAAAAAGAGTGAGCGAAAGACAGAGACAGAATGAAAGTGAGAAGGAGGGATGCAGGGCATTTTATCCTATCCTGATTCATGGTGTTGATCCCAATGGCTGTGGGAGTATTACCAGGTAAAAATGGACTCGGTGCAGGAGAGAGTGGGCTGATTAATGGTGACAGACAGCTTAATTCCCAGGCTGAATCACAGACAGTTTGTCCTGCATGTCACAATGTTTGCTCTATTAATCAATGCTTCAACACTCTCCCACTTACACACACACACACACACACACACACACACACACACACACACACACACACACACACACACACACACACACACACACACACACACACACACACACACGGAAACAAACAAACACGTACATACTCACACTAGGATCCTCACACACATGCTTACATATGCACACATACACACGTACATATCACATACTCACACACACACACAACCAGAGAATGTTCACATATCTACGTACATAGTCACACTTGTTCACACATCTTGCACGCATAAGTCATATTCTTTCACATACACACACATTGTGCTCTGGGAAAACACACATTACTGAGCCCTTTAACTCCCCCTCCACTCACTCTGTCGCCCATGGACCCTCTTCCCCCTTCACTATTTCCTCAACACATGGTTCCATGTCGTTACTTTACCCTCCTTGAACTCCCTCCTCCCCTTTCCTCCCCTTTCCATGTTTGTTTTGATTGCTGGAGTGCCTCTTGTCTTCACACACCACAAACACTCTGCTCAGACTTCCACTGAAATAGCCTCATGGCAAACATTCCTGTAAGCTCGCGAGATCAGGCGGCTTACAAGGCCTCTCGTCTGGATTCTGAATTCTGAATTTAACTACAGCAGTGGTGATATTGTATGGTTTATGCTGTGATATGCTAAAAATATTCATTTGTCAACTATCAGCGAACACTATTGTTACAGACAGTACCTTCTGTTAGCAGGTATGACACAAGTATTGTAAACGTTCATCCTGAGATGAAATGCAATGATCACCACAACAGACAAGGCTTGAAGTACAGCTGTAAACTCTTGTTATTTTCTGCCGATTATTGCCTTTCAGCCCAGAGTGAACCTTTACAATTGCTTCCCTCGTTTGTTTGACCTATCATCATCGTATAGGTCAGGTGAAGGGAGCTGGACTTGCTCCCTCATTGGTTGTTCCATGTGAGCGGTTATGGGGTTGTCTAGTGACGAGGATATTTTCCTTTCATTAGTAAAGCAGTGATGGTCTTGAATCAAGCACTTGATGGACCATTTGTACACAACCCAGAGCTTAATACTTCATCAAGTGTTTGTTTGATGGTTGTCTATACACAACAAGAATAATGTCTGTGCAGCCTTCATACTTGGTGCTCACTATGGCATGGCAATCTATTCAAGTGCCAATGTTTCGCTCCAACACCCACTTGCCAGTCTGAGGTTGGATGACACACACACACACAGACACACACAGTTTATGACACACACAGAGGGAAAGGAATCCCCCCCACAGTATGACTTGTTTGGCTGAATTGTTTAGAGTGGAATGAGACAGTCTCATCACAGCAGCCAGTCTCATTGGGGCTTGGAGCAAAGTCTGGTATTGTCATACAAATGAGAGCTTTTTGTCTTTAAGACTAAATCTATTTTTGACTGTCGCCTTCCCCCATCATCCCTCATTCAATCTCACCCACATCTCTGCTATTTTCTCTTCCAATGCTCCAGCTCCTTCTGGCTCAATTTGGCAAGGATGAAAGAACCCGGAACATGATTAGTAGCCATTGAAACTGCTAATATTCATAGTCTGCTTCTCCCTGATCACTATGAGGAAGTGATCTGTTGCTGCTCTATATCTAGATCTGAGATAGCTATTACATCTTGTAAATGAACTCATCTAATGTGATTCTCCAATAAGGAATCCAGCATTACAGAGAATTATGCAGCACAATGGTTGATACGAGGGACAGAATAGTACAAAGAGAGTGATACAGAGATACAGATGGAGTCTGTGATCAGATCTGAGGCAGGGAGAGAGGAGGTGGTGGAGGTGAGAGGGGCATTGTGGGTGTCAGAGTCCACAAAGCTCTAATGAGCTTCCTGATTGATGTGAAGTTTTTTGGGTAACCCTCCAACACACCCAGTAGGTAAACATTAGCATCAAAGGAAACACACAACAAAACAGTTTTAATGTGCATTCATTTGGTTGAGGTTTTTAATTGGCAGGCAGAATCATCCACAATGTTTAGCCCTGAAGCTGAGGCACGGTGGGCAGATAATGGCGGCATCTCAGCCTTGACAAATTAAACAGTGCCGGTGACCCTGACTTTTATTGACAAAAATAAACTGGGGCTGCCTCCATACTCTGTATCATAATAATACTGTATAATGTTGGGGCTGCCTCCATACTCTGTATCATAATAATACTGTATAATGTTGGGGCTGCCTCCATACTCTGTACCATAATAATACTGTATAATGTTGGGGCTGCCTCCATTCTCTGTATCATAATAATACTGTATAATGTTGGGGCTGCCTCCATACTCTATACCATAATAATACTGTATAATGCTGGGGCTGCCTCCATACTCTGTACCATAATAATACTGTATAATGCTGGGGCTGCCTCCATACTCTGTACCATAATAATACTGTATAATGTTGGGGCTGCCTCCATACTCTGTATCATAATAATACTGTATAATGTTGGGGCTGCCTCCATTCTCTGTATCATAATAATACTGTATAATGTTGGGGCTGCCTCCATACTCTGTACCATAATAATACTGTATAATGTTGGGGCTGCCTCCATACTCTGTACCATAATAATACTGTATAATGTTGGGGCTGCCTCCATACTCTGAATCATAATAATACTGTATAATGCTGGGGCTGCCTCCATACTCTGTACCATAATAATACTGTATAATGCTGGGGCTGCCTCCATACTCTGAATCATAATAATACTGTATAATGCTGGGGCTGCCTCCATACTCTGTACCATAATAATACTGTATAATGTTGGGGCTGCCTCCATACTCTGTACCATAATAATACTGTATAATGTTGGGGCTGCCTCCATACTCTGTATCATAATAATACTGTATAATGCTGGGGTTGCCTACATACTCTGTACCATAATAATACTATATAATGCTGGGGTTGCCTCCATACTCTGTATCATAATTAAGCAATAAGGCAGGAGCGTGTGTGATATATGGCTAAAATATAATTGCTAAGGGCAGTTATTTTGCACACGCAAACCGGAGTATATCATATACCCCCAAGGTGCCTTATTGCTATTATAAACTGGTTACTAATGGAATTAGAACAGTAAAAATACATGTTTTGTCATATCCATGCTATGAGGACTGATAGACCACAGCTTTAAGGTAATCAGCATTCAGGGCTCGAACCACCTGGTTTATAATATTTTATAATGCTGCATCTGCCTCCCTACTGTGCACAATATTGCTATCTCCCCTCTCGTGGTCTAAGTAAGAATGCTATGTATCGGAACATTGTGTACCTCACCTGTGGTCACAGTGTAATGTATAAAACCTCCCTTTGTGCAGTGTTCCTCTCCTAGCCTTAAGAGTGCTAAGTATGATAATTGACTGCTCAGAGATACAGTAGGGATCATTTGATAAAAACTTGTTGAATCCACAGTGTGATAGACCCTACGGCATGTCCTTTTTACATTTTTATTTAACCTTTGTTTTGACTGGGAAGATTGAGACCTAGATCTCTTTTCCAAATGTGCCCTGTATAATACAATAATAAATACAAAATATATATACACTGTATATACAAAAGGATGTGGACACCCCTTTAAATTAGTGGATTCGGCTATTTCAGCCACATGTATTAAATCGAGCACACAACCATGCAATGTCCATAGACAAACAATGGCAGTAGAATGGCCTTATTGACGAGCTCAGTGACTTTCTACGTGGCACAGTCATAGGATGCCACCTTTCCAACATGTCAGTTCATAAAATGTCTGCCCTACTAGAGCTGTCCCGGTCAACTGTAAGTGCTGTTATTGTGAAGTGGAAATGTCTAGGAGCAACAATGGTTCAGACGCGAAGTCGTAGGCGGTACAAGCTCACAGAACAGATTGTCTGTCCTCGGTTGCAACACTCACTACCGAGTTCCAAACAGCCCCTGGAAGCAGCGTTAACACAATAACTTTTCATTGGGAGCTTCAGGAAATGGGCTGGAGGTGGTATAAAGCTCTCCGCCATTGGAGCATTGGAAACGTGTTCTCTGGAGTGATGAATCACACTGTCCGACAGACGAATCTGGGTTTTGCGGATGCCAGGAGAACACTACCTGCCCCAATGCATAGTGTGAAGTTCAACTGTAAAGTTTGGTGGATGCAAAATAATGGGCTCGTGCTGTTTATTATGGTTTGGGCTAAGCTCCTTAGTTTCAGTGAAGGGAAATCTTAAGCATACAATGACATTTTATATGATTCTGTGCTACCAACTTTGTGGCAACAGTTTGGAAAAGGCCCTTTCCTGTTTCAGCATGACAATGCCCCTGTGCACAAAGCGAGGTCCACACAGAAATAGTTTGTCGAGATCGGTGTAGAAGAACTTGACTGGCCTGCACAGAGCCCTGACCTCAACCCCATCAAACACCTTTGGGATGAATTGGAACACCGACTGAAAGCCAGGCCTAATTGCCCAACATCAGTGGCCAACCTCACTAATGCTTTGGTGGCTAAATGGAAGCTAGTCCCCGCAGCACAGCATCACTTCTTGTTTTTTTTATGAGAAATGTTACAGTGATGAAAATTCCAAATTGTCTGTATAAACAAAAAAACATACAGTTCTGACAGACATACAGTATGTATCCCACCAGACATGCCACCAGTGGTCTCTTCACAGTCCCCAAGTCCAAAACAAATTTAAGGCAACGCATAGTATTGTATTGAGCTATGGTTACATGAAACTCCCTTCCGTCTCAAATTACGAAAGCAAACAACAAAATCAGCTTTAAAAAACGAATAAAACAACAACTCACAGCCTCTCCCCTATCTGACCTAAATAACATGTACAGTGCATTTGGAAAGTATTCAGACCCCTTGACGTTTTCCACATTTTGTTACGTTGCAGCCTTATTCTAAAATGGATTACATTTTAAAACATCCTCATCAATCTACACACAATACCCCATAATGACAAAGTGAAAACAGGCTTTTAGAATTTGTTGCTAATTTATTACAAATACATAAGTATTCAGACCCTCTGCTATGAGCCTCGAAATTGAGCTCAGGGGCATTCTTTTTTTCATTGGAGTCCTCCTATGGTACATTTTATTGATTGGATATGATTTGGAAAAGCACACATCTGTCTATATAAGGTCCAAAAGTTGACAGTGCATGTCACAGCAAAAACAAATCCATGAGGTCAAAGGAATTGTTCGTAGAGCTCAGAGACAGGATGCAGCATGGAAGGTCCCCAAGAACACAGTGGCCTCCATCCTTCTTAAATGGAAGAAGTTTGGAACCACCAAGAACCCGATGGCCACTCTGAGACAGCTCCAGAATTCCTCTGTGGAGATGGGAGAACCTTCCAGAAGGACAACCATCTCTGCAGCACTCCACCAAACAGGCCAAGACGGAAACCACTCCTCAGTAAAAGGCACATGACAGTTGGAGTTTGCCAAAAGGTACCTAAAGGACTCTCAGAACATGAGAAACAAGATTCTCTGGTCTGGTGAAACCAAGATTGAACTCTTTGGCCTGAATGCCAAGCTTCATGTCTGAAGGAAACCTGGCAGCATGGTGGTGATTAGCATCATGCTGTGCGGATGTTTTTCAGCGGCAGGGACTGAGAGACTAGTCAGGATCAAGGGAAGGAAGAATGGAGCAAAGTACAGAGAGATCCTTGATGAAAACCTGCTAGAGAGCGCTCAGGATCTCATACTGGGGGCGAAGGTTCACCTTTCAACAGGACAACCACCCTAAGCACACAGCCAAGACAACGCAGAATTGGCTTCGGGACAAGTCTCTGAATGTCCTTGAGTGGCCCAGCCAGAGCCTGGACTTGAACCCATCTATGCATGTGTGTGTGAGCTTATGTTGTCTGTCTTGTGTGTTGGAGTGTCAGTGTAGTATGTGTGAGTGTGTGGATAGAATATAGTGAGTGTGCATAGAGCCAGTGCAAGAGAGTCAGTGTAGTATGTGTGAGTGTGTGGATAGAGTATAGTGAGTGTGTGGATAGAGTATCGTGAGTGTGTGGATAGAGTATAGTTAGTGTGTGGATAGAGTATAGCGAGTGTGTGGATAGAGTATAGAGAGTGTGTGGATAGAGTATAGTGAGTGTGTGGATAGAGTATAGCGAGTGTGTGGATAGAGTATAGCGAGTGTGTGGATAGAGTATAGGGAGTGTGTGGATAGAGTATAGCGAGTGTGTGGATAGAGTATAGCGAGTGTGTGGATAGAGTATAGCGAGTGTGTGGATAGAGTATAGCGAGTGTGTGGATAGAGTATAGCGAGTGTGTGGATAGAGTATAGCGAGTGTGTGGATAGAGTATAGCGAGTGTGTGGATAGAGTATAGTGAGTGTGTGGATAGAGTATAGCGAGTGTGTGGATAGAGTATAGTGAGTGGGCGGATAGAGTATAGTGAGTGTGTGGATAGAGTATAGTGAGTGTGTGGATAGAGTATAGTGAGTGTGTGGATAGAGTATAGTAAGTGTGTGGATAGAGTATAGCGAGTGTGTGGATAGAGTATAGTGAGTGTGTGGATAGAGTATAGTGAGTGGGCGGATAGAGTATAGTGAGTGTGTGGATAGAGTATAGTGAGTGTGTGGATAGAGTATAGTGAGTGTGTGGATAGAGTATAGTGAGTGTGTGGATATAGTATAGTGAGTGTGTGGATAGAGTATAGTGAGTGGGCGGATAGAGTATAGTGAGTGTGTGGATAGAGTATAGTGAGTGTGTGGATAGAGTATAGTGAGTGTGTGGATAGAGTATAGTGAGTGTGTGGATAGAGTATAGTGAGTGTGTGGATAGAGTATAGTGAGTGTGTGGATATAGTATAGTGAGTGTGTGGATAGAGTATAGTGAGTGTGTGGATATAGTATAGTGAGTGTGTGGATAGAGTATAGTGAGTGTGTGGATATAGTATAGTGAGTGTGTGGATAGAGTATAGTGAGTGTGTGGATAGAGTATAGTGAGTGTGTGGATAGAGTATAGTGAGTGTGTGGATAGAGTATAGTGAGTGTGTGGATAGAGTATAGTGAGTGTGTGGATAGAGTATAGTGAGTGTGTGGATAGAGTATAGTGAGTGTGTGGATAGAGTATAGTGAGTGTGTGGATAGAGTATAGTGAGTGTGTGGATAGAGTATAGTGAGTGTGTGGATAGAGTATAGTGAGTGTGTGGATAGAGTATAGTGAGTGTGTGGATAGAGTATAGTGAGTGTGTGGATAGAGTATAGTGAGTGTGTGGATAGAGTATAGTGAGTGTGTGGATAGAGTATAGTGAGTGTGTGGATAGAGTATAGTGAGTGTGTGGATAGAGTATAGTGAGTGTGTGGATAGAGTATAGTGAGTGTGTGGATAGAGTATAGTGAGTGTGTGGATAGAGTATAGTGAGTGTGTGGATAGAGTATAGTGAGTGTGTGGATAGAGTATAGTGAGTGTGTGGATATAGTATAGTGAGTGTGTGGATAGAGTATAGTGAGTGTGTGGATAGAGTATAGTGAGTGTGTGGATAGCGTATAGTGAGTGTGTGGATTGTGGATAGAGTATAGTGAGTGTGTGGATAGAGTATAGTGAGTGTGTGGATAGAGTATAGTGAGTGTGTGGATAGAGTATAGTGAGTGTGTGGATAGAGTATAGTGAGTGTGTGGATAGAGTATAGTGAGTGTGTGGATAGAGTATAGTGAGTGTGTGGATAGAGTATAGTGAGTGTGTGGATAGAGTATAGTGAGTGTGTGGATAGAGTATAGTGAGTGTGTGGATAGAGTATAGTGAGTGTGTGGATAGAGTATAGTGAGTGTGTGGATAGAGTATAGTGAGTGTGTGGATAGAGTATAGTGAGTGTGTGGATAGAGTATAGTGAGTGTGTGGATAGAGTATAGTGAGTGTGTGGATAGAGTATAGTGAGTGTGTGGATAGAGTATAGTGAGTGTGTGGATAGAGTATAGTGAGTGTGTGGATAGAGTATAGTGAGTGTGTGGATAGAGTATAGTGAGTGTGTGGATAGAGTATAGTGAGTGTGTGGATAGAGTATAGTGAGTGTGTGGATAGAGTATAGTGAGTGTGTGGATAGAGTATAGTGAGTGTGTGGATAGAGTATAGTGAGTGTGTGGATAGAGTATAGTGAGTGTGTGGATAGAGTATAGTGAGTGTGTGGATAGAGTATAGTGAGTGTGTGGATAGAGTATAGCGAGTGTGTGGATAGAGTATAGCGAGTGTGTGGATAGAGTATAGTGAGTGTGTGGATAGAGTATAGTGAGTGTGTGGATAGAGTATAGTGAGTGTGCAAAAAAATAGATAATAAAAAAAAAAAGATAATAAAGGGGGTCAATGTAAATAGTCTGGTGGCCATTTGATTAAGTGTTCAGCAGTCTTATGGCTTAGGGGTAGAAGCTGTTCAGGATCCTTTTTGTCCCAGACTTGGGCGCTCCGATACCGCTCGTTGTGGGGTAGCAGAGAGAACAGTCCATTTTTTATTTTATTTTACCTTTATTTTTATAACTATGACTTGGGTGGCTGGAGTCTTTGACCATTTTTAGGGCCTTCCTCTGACACCGCCTGGTATAGAGGTCCTGGCTGGCAGTGTGTTCGGCCCCAGTGATGTACTGGGCTGTACGCCCTACCCTCTGTAGCGCCTTGCCGCCGAATGCTGAGCAGTTGCCATACCAAGTGGTGATGCAGCCATTTAAGATGCTCTCAATGGTTTAGCTGTATAACTTTTTGAGGATCTGAGGGCCCATGCCCATTGTACCCCTGTACACTGACTCTGTGTGTATAGTCAAGTTATTGTTACTCATTGTGTATTTATTTCTCGTGTTATTATTATTATTGTTATTTTCTCTCTGCATCATTGGGAAGGGCCCGTAAGTAAGTGATTTGAAGGGAACGTAAAGTTGTGAGAACATTTGTTGTTAGCTGGGTAGAGCTTGGCTAGAAATCGGTTTGAGTAAAAGGGTATTGAGCACACTTACTTACTGTCATTGGGGCCTGCACAGTGCACAGCCCTGGTAAATGATGACTTTCATTTTGTGTACAGAGGGAAAGGGCGAGCATCGGAGGCTCAAGCAAGGATAAACAATCACATCAGTCACAGTGCAGAAGGCAACTAGTGTTTTCCGTCATATCATACTAACTGTATACAGCCACATGATCTGCCTCACCCCAGGCCTGTGGTTGGCCTGAGGCAGCTGTAGGGAGGATAGACCAATGGGATAGACCAGAGAGCCTTGAGCAGATCCTGAGTGGTTATCTTATTCTCAGGCAGTGAGAGGCACGGCCTCTGAGGGAGCGGACGGATTAAATCCACAGTTTTGTTTAACCAATGTTTATTTCCTGCCCAACCACTATGCATTAATGAGCCTGGTATGAGTATTCCCCAACTGCTGCTTTCTAGTAAGACAAGCACTGTCAGATCGGCCAGCCAAAATTGTGATTTTCTGGATTTTTGTTTTAGATCCTGTCTCTCACAGTTGAAGTGTACCTATGATAAAAATTACAGACCACTACATGCTTTGTAAGTAGGAAAACCTGCAAAATCGGCAGTGTATCAAACATTCCCCACTGTATATATATATATATATATTTTTTTTTTTACATTTATTTTACACATACAGTGACTCTTTGCTGACCTCTTTACACCACACATGATTTTATCCACAAACTGGTTATGAATATGTTGTGTAAGATAAGACCTACATAATGCTATCTAGTAAAACTATTGTAAATTCCCAAAAGCCAGGCTTTGAATAAGACAAAGGAGACTGGAATGCAGGATGGATGAAAGAAGACCATAGGAAAGGATCAATACCTCTGATGTTATCTATCTGCCTCACAATGGTCTTGATCAATAAATAAATAACCTCTCTAGAAATAAGAACTAACCAAGAAATAACCTCTCTAGAAATAAGAACTAACCAAGTATTAACCAATCTACTCTACTAAAAATGCAATACATGGGGTATGGTTGCATAAGTGTATTTTGTAAAATGCAATTATCCACGAGAGTGTGGAGGGATCGCAAACATATCTTATCGCTTCTCTTTGTGTGTGTGTGTGTGTGTGTGTGTGTGTGTGTGTGTGTTTCTGTGTGTGTGTGTGTGTGTGTGTGTGTGTGTGTGTGTGTGTGTGTGTGTGTGTGTGTGTGTGTGTGTGTGTGTGTGTGTGTGTGTGTGTGTGTGTGTGTGTGTGTGCGTGTGTGCGTGTGTGTGTGTGCTCGTGTGGAGGGATCACAAACACACGTCCATCTGATTGCTTCTCTCCCGGTACCAAATCATATTAGTGTAACACGCTGCAGGAATTGTATCGTGCTCCAAGCAGCCCATGAGACACTGAGGAGAGGACACAGAGATGAATCGGCTCATATTTCACCCATCGGAGTACAATACATCATGTAGAATGAGGAGATTGGTAGATGAAATGCCACAGATGGTCGGATTGTCATTGTCTTTCTGAGTAGCTGGAATAAGAAAACTTCTACAGTATTTAGTTGAGTAGCAGTGGTTTATCTGTTGTAATTGGTAGTGGTAGGGGGAAATAAGGGTCTTTACTGAATAGAGGTCTTAGCTACAATAGGAATCGATCGTCCCAAGAACATCCTACTTCACTTACTGTAGTTCAAACCCAAAGTGTCCTATCGTAGCTGACACCCAATTCTTTCTGCAGACATATTGGAATCCCGTTCTATCACTCGAAGCCTTTTAACCCCCCATTCAAGTAGGACAGGAGAGACGAGACCGTGTGTGAGTAAACACAGGTTCCTGGAGTGAGAGAAGAGAGTGATAGAGACAGGGATGGAGGATGATTCACTGAGATGGGGGGGTGAAGGGAAGGTAGCATGGAGGACAGCTGCACTGATGATGTATGGCGTGGTTTAATCAGTAAAGATCTAACATTAGAGCTTGGCTGGAAATGGTAGTGAAAGGCTGTTGAGCACACATGCTTACTGTCATTGTGGCCTGCACAATGCACAGACCTGGGAAATGATGACTTTCATTTTGTGTGCAGTGTGTGAAGGGATTGCAGGGGCAGGGGAAAGGTGAGCATCGGAGGCTCAAGCAAGGATTTACCTTCATATCAGCCACAGTTCAGAAGATGACTGGTGTTATTTTCCCCCATAGCATACTAGCTGTATACATCCACATCCTAGAGAGAGAGAGCCGAAGAGAGAGAGAGAGAGAGAGAGAGAGAGAGATCAGAAGCGAGAGAGAGAGCAGAAGAGAGAGAGAGAGAGCAGAAGAGAGAGAGAGAGAGCAGAAGAGAGAGAGAGAGAGAGAGAGAGAGCAGAAGAGAGAGAGAGAGAGCAGAAGAGAGAGAGAGCAGAAGAGAGAGAGAGAGAGAGAGAGAGAGAGAGAGAGAGAGAGAGAGAGAGAGAGAGGGGGCGGAAGAGAGAGGGAGAGAGCAGAAGAGAGAGAGAGAGAGCAGAAGAGAGAGACAGAGAGCAGAAGAGAGTGAGAGAGAGAGCAGAAGAGAGAGAGAGAGAGAGAGAGAGAGAGAGAGAAAGAGAGAGAGAGAGCAGAAGAGAGAGGGAATCTTGAGGTGTTATAGCCAGAGCCTTGAGACTCTGATAAAACCTTTAGTATGGGGATGTGAGGAATCTGTGTCTACAGTGGTGTGTTGATATAACCATGTCTGTGTTCAGCTGGTGAATGTGTTGATAAAAACAATGAATGATGTTCTGTCTCTTCACAGTGGATACATACTATACATTCTCAGTTCTGTATGAAAATAGTATAAAGAAAAAAAACATGTTCTCAGCTTATAGCCTGTTGAGGAAGGGGAACAGGTTTTTCCTTTCGCAAAGAAACCCTCCTTTTCCTCTTCTTCAATACCCAGTGTGTATCTGGGTCAGGGTCGCATTGCCCCTGCCTGGCTTTCCTTCAATGCTGGAAGCAGAGTGGAGCACACCTAACACTGTGAGACTAGGCTGCCATAGTGGTGTGCAATTTCCCTGCCTCCTGTCGCCCCATTGAATTCCTCTCTCCTTATTTGTAGGCTGTGTGATTGGCGTTGTTGCCGCACTCTTTGTCTGCCTGTTCCTGTGTCTCCAAGTCATCTCTGACTGCTCTTCAACTTACCCACTCTGATTTAAACAGTCACTCATTAATCCTTTATCTATCACCTTTATTCTTCTAAATACATGCATTGTGGGTCTTGGGACACACCAGGCGTATCTCCGCTCACAGAATGTTTATTGGGAGTAAGGTGACAAATGAAATCTCTCAATCGCTCAATTAAAGAATTCAAATGCACGTCATTGTCAATGCACACTATCAGTGTGATTTGTGAGAGCTTTTTAAAGGCCTTATCTTTTGAGAGAGAGTCCTCTTTTTTTCATTTTCTCTTTTCCATGTACTTTTGAACCGGCATACTTACTATCAAAAGAAGGCCCTTGAACATTTCAAAAGGAGTTATGCAAAGCAAGGAAGGACACAAAGATAGTCAAATGGATGTTAAATTGTTCTACCTTTTGTATTTCTACCTTTTTACCTCTTTCTACCATTGTATTGTGCGCGATGTCTAATATTAAAGAAGTCTTGAGGTGTTGCTCGCCTGTGGTAGAGTATCTTATGATAAGCTGTATACCACACTATCTACCAAGAGAGTTCTCATCCATATTATTCGGAGCCGTCTATTTACCACCACAGACTGATGCTGGCACTAAGACCACACTCAACCAACTCTATAAGGCCATAAGCAAACAAGAAAATGCTCCTCCAGAATCGGCGCTCCTAGTGGCCGGGGACTTTAATGCAGGCAAACTTAAATCAGTTTACCCAAATTTCTAACAGCATGTTAAATGTGCATCCAGAGGGAAAAAACTCTAGACCACCTTTACTCCACACACAGAGACACATATACAGCTCTCCCCCGCCCTCCATTTGGCAAATCTGACCATAATTCTATCCTCTGGATTCCTGCTTACAAGCAAAGGCTAAAGCAGGAAGTACCAGTGATTAGCTCAATACGGAAGTGGTCAGATGACACGGATGCTACGCTACAGGACTGTTTTGCTAGCATTTTTTGGAATATGTTCCCGGGATTCATGCAATGGCATTGAGGAGTATACCACCTCAGTTATCGCCGTTGTCAATAAGCTCATCGACAACGTCATCCCCACAGTGACCATACCTACATATTCCATCCAGAACCCATGGATTACAGGCAACATCCGCATCGAGCTAAAGGCTAGAGCTGCCACTTTCAAGGAGCGGGAAATCCGGATGCTTATAATAAATCCCGCTATGCCCTCAGACGAACCATCAAACAAGCAAAGCGTCAATACAGGATTAAGATTGAATCCTACTACACATGCTCTGACACTCGTCGGATGTGGCAGGGCTTGAAAACTATTACGGACTACAAAGGGAAACAGAGACACAAGCTGCCCAGTGACGCGAGCCTACCAGACGAGCTAAAAGCATTTTATGCTCGCTTCGAGGCAAGCAACACTGAAGCATGCATGAGAGCACCAGCTGTTCTGGATGACTGTGTGATTATGCTCTCGGTAGCCGATGTGAGCAAGACCTTTAAACACGTCAACATTCACAAAGCCGCGGGGCTAGACGGATTACCAGGAGGCAAGTGTCTTCACTGACATTTTCAACCTCTCCCTGACCGAATCTGCAATACCTACATGTTTCAAGCAGACCACCATAGTCTCTGTGCCCAAGGAATCAAAGGGAATCTGCCTAAATGATTACCGCCCCTCACATCGGTAGCCATGAAGTGCTTTTAAAGGCTGGTCATGGCTCACATCAACTCCCGGATACCCTAGACCCACTCCAACTTGCATACTGCCCCAACAGATCCACAGATGACACAATCTCAATCGCACTCAACACTGCCCTTTCCCACCTGGACAAAAGAAACACCTATGTGATAATGCTGTTCATTGACTACAGCTCAGCGTTCAACACCATAGTGCCCACGAAGCTCATCACTAAGCTAAGGACCCTGGGACTTAACACCTCCCTCTGCAACTGGATCCTGGACTTCCTGACAGGCTGCACCCGGGTGGTAAGGGTAGGCAACAACATGTCTGCCACGCTGATCCTCCACACTGGGGCCCCTCAGGGGTGTGTACTTAGTCCCCTCCTGTACTCCCTGTTCACCCACGACTGCGTGGCCAAACACAACTCCAACACCATCATTAAGTTTGCTGACTACACAACAGTGATCACCGACAACAATGAGACAGCCTATAGGGGGGAGGTCAGAGTACTGGCAGTGTGGTGCCAGGACAACAACCTCTCCCTCAATGTAAGCAAGACAAAGGAGCTGATCGTTGACTACAGGAAAAGGTGAGCCAAACAGGCCCCCATTCACATCGACGGGGCTGTAGTGGAGCGGGTCGAGAGTTTCAAGTTCCTTGGCATCCACATCACCAACAAACTAACATGGTCCAAACACACCAAAACAGTCGGGAAGAGGGCACGACAAAACCTTTTCCCCCTAAGGAGACTGAAAAGATTAGGCATGGGTCCCTAGATCCTCAAAATGTTCTACAGCTGTACCCACAAGAGCATCCTGACCGGTTGCATCCCGGCCTGGTATGTCAACGGCTCGGCATCTGACCGTAAGGTGCTACAGTGGGTAGTGCGAACGGCCCAGTATATACAGTGCCTTGCGAAAGTATTCGGCCCCCTTGAACTTTGCGACCTTTTGCCACATTTCAGGCTTCATTGTCCCGTATCCAAGATGGCGTAGCAGTAAGCAGTAAGTCGTCCTGTCGTGTCCCTTGTATATATCGTTTCTTTTTCGTTTTTTACATATTTTTCTTCGCATATCTCTTTAAAAACATTTTGCTAAACCTAAGCTTCCAAATACTCTCCTGCAACCCGCCTCACCCAATGTACCTATTTTTCCTAAAGTATTTATATTTACTTCGGAACCGGAACCCCTCAACTGAAGCTAATCAGCTAACCACCAGCTATGCTAGCGGTCTTCAGCTAACCGGTCATCAGCTAACCTTTAGCTCGGAAAGCTCTCGCCAGTTCGAACAACGCAACTCTAACCAGAGCATAACGGACCTATTTATTTTTCATCCCCGGATTCATCCCCGGATTCCCACCGCAAACGGAACATTTTTCAGCTGGATCTTCACAACTAGCTATCTAGCTAAACCGCAACCCCGGATGATTACTCCTGGCTAGCGTTTCCACCCACTTAGCTTGAAGCTAGCCCGGCCAGAGCACCTGTGCTACCTCCGTAGCATACTCCTGGGCTACAATACCCGGGCCCACGACCGGTCTATCGATGTCACCGCATGAAGAGGAATAAACAGACTCACCCCATCGCGACGTCCCCCAAAGGCTAACTCTCTAGCCCTCGCTATCTCCCTGCTTGCTAATTCGGCCTGCTAACTGCTAGCTTGTCTAGCTCCGGTCCGCTAACTGCTACCTTGTTTAGCCAGGGCCTACGAACTGTTAGCTTGTCCAGCTAGTCCCTGCATCAGCTATCCAGCTTCCCTGCCCCATCCACCGCTGCCCCCTGGACACTGATCTCTTGGCTACATAGCTGATGCACGCTGGACTGTCCATTAATCACGGTACTCCATTCTGCTTGTTTGTTTTATCTGTTGGCCCCGTTGCCTAGTCAACGCCATTTTACCTGCTGTTGTTGTGCTAGCTGATTAGCTGTTGTTGTCTCACCTACTGTTTTAGCTAGCTTTCCCAATTCAACACCTGTGTTTACTGTATGCCTCGCTGTATGTCTCTCTCAAATGTCAATATGCCTTGTATACTGTTGTTCAGGTTAGTTATCATTGTTTTAGTTCACAATGGAGCCCCTAGTTCCACTCTTCATACCCCTGATAACTCCTTTGTCCCACCTCCCACACATGCGGTGACCTCACCCATTACAACCAGCATGTCCAGAGATACAACCTCTCTCATCATCACCCAGTGCCTGGGCTTACCTCCGCTGTACCCGCACCCCACCATACCCCTGTCTGCGCATTATGCCCTGAATATATTCTACCATGCCCAGAAACCTGCTCCTCTTATTCTCTGTCCCCAATGCTCTAGGTGACCAGTTTTGATAGCCTTTAGCCGCACCCTCATACTACTCCTTCTCTGTTCCGCGGGTGATGTGGAGGTAAACCCAGGCCCTGCATGTCCCCAGGCACCCTCATTTGTTGACTTCTGTGATCGAAAAAGCCTTGGTTTCATGCATGTCAACATCAGAAGCCTCCTCCCTAAGTTTGTTTTACTCACTGCTTTAGCACACTCTGCTAACCCTGATGTCCTTGCTGTGTCTGAATCCTGGCTCAGGAAGGCCACCAAAAATTCAGAGATTTCCATACCCAACTATAACATCTTCCGTCAAGATAGAACTGCCAAAGGGGGAGGAGTTGCAGTCTACTGCAGAGATAGCCTGCAAAGTAATGTCATACTTTCCAGGTCCATACCCAAACAGTTCGAACTACTAATTTTGAAAATTACTCTCTCCAGAAATAAGTCTCTCACTGTTGCCGCCTGCTACCGACCCCCCTCAGCTCCCAGCTGTGCCCTGGACACCATTTGTGAATTGATCGCCCCCCATCTAGCTTCAGAGTTTGTTCTGTTAGGTGACCTAAACTGGGATATGCTTAACACCCCGGCAGTCCTACAATCTAAGCTAGATGCCCTCAATCTCACACAAATCATCAAGGAACCCACCAGGTACAACCCTAACTCTGTAAACAAGGGCACCCTCATAGACGTCATCCTGACCAACTGGCCCTCCAAATACACCTCCGCTGTCTTCATCCAGGATCTCAGCGATCACTGCCTCATTGCCTGTATCCGCTACGGAGCCGCAGTCAAACGACCACCCCTCATCACTGTCAAACGCTCCCTAAAACACTTCTGTGAGCAGGCCTTTCTAATCGACCTGGCCCGGGTATCCTGGAAGGACATTGACCTCATCCCGTCAGTTGAGGATGCCTGGTCATTCTTTAAAAGTAACTTCCTCACCATTTTAGATAAGCATGCTCCGTTCAAAAAATGCAGAACTAAGAACAGATACAGCCCTTGGTTCACTCCAGACCTGACTGCCCTCGACCAGCACAAAACCATCCTGTGGCGGACTGCAATAGCATCGAACAGTCCCCGTGATATGCAACTGTTCAGGGAAGTCAGGAACCAATACACGCAGTCAGTCAGGAAAGCTAAGGCCAGTTTCTTCAGGCAGAAGTTTGCATCCTGTAGCTCCAACTCCAAAAAGTTCTGGGACACTGTGAAGTCCATGGAGAACAAGAGCACCTCCTCCCAGCTGCCCACTGCACTGAGGCTAGGTAACACGGTCACCACCGATAAATCCATGATTATAGAAAACTTCAATAAGCATTTCTCAACGGCTGGCCATGCCTTCCGCCTGGCTACTCCAACCTCGGCCAACAGCTCCGCCCCCCCCCCGCAGCTCCTCGCCCAAGCCTCTCCAGGTTCTCCTTTACCCAAATCCAGATAGCAGATGTCCTGAAAGAGCTGCAAAACCTGGACCCGTACAAATCAGCTGGGCTTGACAATCTGGACCCTCTATTTCTGAAACTATCCGCCGCCATTGTCGCAACCCCTATTACCAGCCTGTTCAACCTCTCTTTCATATCGTCTGAGATCCCCAAGGATTGGAAAGCTGCCGCAGTCATCCCCCTCTTCAAAGGGGTAGACACCCTGGACCCAAACTGTAACAGACCTATATCCATCCTACCCTGCCTATCTAAGGTCTTCGAAAGCCAAGTCAACAAACAGGTCACTGACCATCTCGAATCCCACCGTACCTTCTCCGCTGTGCAATCTGGTTTCCGAGCCGGTCACGGGTGCACCTCAGCCACACTCAAGGTACTCAACGATATCATAACCGCCATCGATAAAAGACAGTACTGTGCAGCCGTCTTCATCGACCTTGCCAAGGCTTTCGACTCTGTCAATCACCATATTCTTATCGGCAGACTCAGTAGCCTCGGTTTTTCGGATGACTGCCTTGCCTGGTTCACCAATTACTTTGCAGACAGAGTTCAGTGTGTCAAATCGGAGGGCATGCTGTCCGGTCCTCTGGCAGTCTCTATGGGGGTGCCACAGGGTTCAATTCTCGGGCCGACTCTTTTCTCTGTATATATCAATGATGTTGCTCTTGCTGTGGGCGATTCCCTGATCCACCTCTACGCAGACGACACCATTCTATATACTTTCGGCCCGTCATTGGACACTGTTCTATCTAACCTCCAAACGAGCTTCAATGCCATACAACACTCCTTCCGTGGCCTCCAACTGCTCTTAAACGCTAGTAAAACCAAATGCATGCTTTTCAACCGATCGCTGCCTGCACCCGCATGCCCGACTAGCATCACCACCCTGGATGGTTCCGACCTTGAATATGTGGACATCTATAAGTACCTAGGTGTCTGGCTAGACTGCAAACTCTCCTTCCAGACTCATATCAAACATCTCCATTCGAAAATCAAATCAAGAGTCGGCTTTCTATTCCGCAACAAAGCCTCCTTCACTCACGCCGCCAAGCTTACCCTAGTAAAACTGACTATCCTACCGATCCTCGACTTCGGCGATGTCATCTACAAAATGGCTTCCAACACTCTACTCAGCAAACTGGATGCAGTCTATCACAGTGCCATCCGTTTTGTCACTAAAGCACCTTATACCACCCACCACTTGCGACTTGTATGCTCTAGTCGGCTGGCCCTCGCTACATATTCGTCGCCAGACCCACTGGCTCCAGGTCATCTACAAGTCCATGCTAGGTAAAGCTCCGCCTTATCTCAGTTCACTGGTCACGATGGCAACACCCATCCGTAGCACGCGCTCCAGCAGGTGTATCTCACTGATCATCCCTAAAGCCAACACCTCATTTGGCCGCCTTTCGTTCCAGTACTCTGCTGCCTGTGACTGGAACTAATTGCAAAAATCGCTGAAGTTGGAGACTTTTATCTCCCTCACCAACTTCAAACATCAGCTATCTGAGCAGCTAACCGATCGCTGCAGCTGTACATAGTCTATTGGTAAATAGCCCACCCATTTTCACCTACCTCATCCCCATACTGTTTTTATTTATTCACTTTTCTGCTCTTTTGCACACCAATATCTCTACCTGTACATGACCATCTGATCATTTATCACTCCGGGGTTAATCTGCAAAATTGTAATTATTCGCCTACCTCCTCATGCCTTTTGCACACATTGTATATAGACTCCCCCTTTTTTTCTACTGTGTTATTGACTTGTTAATTGTTTACTCCATGTGTAACTCTGTGTTGTCTGTTCACACTGCTATGCTTTATCTTGGCCAGGTCGCAGTTGCAAATGAGAACTTGTTCTCAACTAGCCTACCTGGTTAAATAAATAAATAAAGAGTCTCCCACCGCAGCTGTAGATCTCTGCAGTTCATCCAGAGTGATCATGGGCCTCTTGGCTCCTTCCATTTCAATATTATCGCTTGCACAGTGCTCCTTGGGATGTTTAAAGCTTGGGAAATCTTTTTGTATCCAAATCCGGCTTTAAACTTCTTCACAACAGTATCTCGGACCTGCCTGGTGTGTTCCTTGTTCTTCATGATGCTCTCTGCGCTTTTAACGGACCTCTGAGACTATCACAGTGCAGGTGCATTTATACGGAGACTTGATTACACACAGGTGGATTGTATTTATCATCATTAGTCATTTAGGTCAACATTGGATCATTCAGAGATCCTCACTGAACTTCTGGAGAGAGTTTACTGCACTGAAAGTAAAGGGGCTGAATAATTTAGCACGCCCAATTTTTCAGTTTTTGATTTGTTAAAAAAGTTTGAAATATCCAATAAATGTCGTTCCACTTCATGATTGTGTCCCACTTGTTGTTGATTCTTCACAAAAAAATACAGTTTTATATCTTTATGTTTGAAGCCTGAAATGTGGCAAAAGGTCGCAAAGTTCAAGGGGGCCGAATACTTTCGCAAGGCACTGTATATAATAGGCGGTGTCAGAGGAAAGCCCATTAAATTGTCAGAGACTCCAGTCACCCAGGTCATAGATTGTTTTCTCTGCTATGGCACGGCAAATGGTACCGGAGCCCCAAGTCTAGGACCAAGAGGCTCCTTAACAGCTTCTACCAACCAAGCCATAAGACTGCTGAACAATTAATCAAATGGCCACCAGACTATTTACATTGACCCCCCCCCCCTCCATTTGTTTTGTATACTGCTGCTTCTCGCTGTTTATTATCTATGCATAGTCACTTCACCCCTACCTACATGTACAAATTACCTCAACTAACCTGTACCCCCCCGCACACTGACTCGATACCTGTACCACCTGTACAGTATATAGCCTCGTTATATACTATACTGTGTTACTTTTTGCAATTTCTTTGCTTTAGTTTATTTGGTAAATATTTTCTTAACTCTTCTTGAATTGCACTGTTGGTTAAAGGCTTGTAAGTAAGCATTTCACGGTAAGGTCTACACTTGTTGTATTCGGCACATGTGACTAATACAGTTTGATTTGATTTGTATTGTATTAACTGCTGTATAAAGGTTGTGATGGGTCAGTAGTGCTGTGATGGGGATGGTCAGTGTCTCTCTGGTGCTCACTCAGGTCAGTAGTGCTGTGATGGGGATGGTCAGTGTCTCTCTGGTGCTCACTCAGGTCAGTAGTGCTGTGATGGGGATGGTCAGTGTCTCTCTGGTGCTCACTCAGGTCAGTAGTGCTGTGATGGGGATGGTCAGTGTCTCTCTGGTGCTCACTCAGGTCAGTGCTGTGATGGGGATGGTCAGTGTCTCTCTGGTGCTCACTCAGGTCAGTGCTGTGATGGGGATGGTCAGTGTCTCTCTGGTGCTCACTCAGGTCAGTGCTGTGATGGGGATGGTCAGTGTCTCTCTGGTGCTCACTCAGGTCAGTAGTGCTGTGATGGGGATGGTCAGTGTCTCTCTGGTGCTCACTCAGGTCAGTGCTGTGATGGGGATGGTCAGTGTCTCTCTGGTGCTCACTCAGGTCAGTGCTGTGATGGGGATGGTCAGTGTCTCTCTGGTGCTCACTCAGGTCAGTGCTGTGATGGGGATGGTCAGTGTCTCTCTGGTGCTCACTCAGGTCAGTAGTGCTGTGATGGGGATGGTCAGTGTCTCTCTGGTGCTCACTCAGGTCAGTGCTGTGATGGGGATGGTCAGTGTCTCTCTGGTGCTCACTCAGGTCAGTGCTGTGATGGGGATGGTCATTGTCTCTCTGGTGCTCACTCAGGTCAGTGCTGTGATGGGGATGGTCATTGTCTCTCTGGTGCTCACTCAGGTCAGTGCTGTGATGGGGATGGTCATTGTCTCTCTGGTGCTCACTCAGGTCAGTAGTGCTGTGATGGGGATGGTCAGTGTCTCTCTGGTGCTCACTCAGGTCAGTAGTGCTGTGATGGGGATGGTCAGTGTCTCTCTGGTGCTCACTCAGGTCAGTAGTGCTGTGATGGGGATGGTCAGTGTCTCTCTGGTGCTCACTCAGGTCAGTGCTGTGATGGGGATGGTCAGTGTCTCTCTGGTGCTCACTCAGGTCAGTGCTGTGATGGGGATGGTCATTGTCTCTCTGGTGCTCACTCAGGTCAGTGCTGTGATGGGGATGGTCATTGTCTCTCTGGTGCTCACTCAGGTCAGTGCTGTGATGGGGATGGTCATTGTCTCTCTGGTGCTCACTCAGGTCAGTGCTGTGATGGGGATGGTCATTGTCTCTCTGGTGCTCACTCAGGTCAGTGCTGTGATGGGGATGGTCATTGTCTCTCTGGTGCTCACTCAGGTCAGTGCTGTGATGGGGATGGTCAGTGTCTCTCTGGTGCTCACTCAGGTCAGTGCTGTGATGGGGATGGTCATTGTCTCTCTGGTGCTCACTCAGGTCAGTGCTGTGATGGGGATGGTCATTGTCTCTCTGGTGCTCACTCAGGTCAGTGCTGTGATGGGGATGGTCATTGTCTCTCTGGTGCTCACTCAGGTCAGTGCTGTGATGGGGATGGTCATTGTCTCTCTGGTGCTCACTCAGGTCAGTGCTGTGATGGGGATGGTCATTGTCTCTCTGGTGCTCACTCAGGTCAGTGCTGTGATGGGGATGGTCAGTGTCTCTCTGGTGCTCACTCAGGTCAGTGCTGTGATGGGGATGGTCATTGTCTCTCTGGTGCTCACTGAGGTCAGTGCTGTGATGGGGATGGTCAGTGTCTCACTGGTGCTCACTCAGGTCAGTGCTGTGATGGGGATGGTCAGTGTCTCTCTGGTGCTCACTCAGGTCAGTGCTGTGATGGGGATGGTCAGTGTGAGGTCTGTTGTCTCTCTGGTGCTCACTAAGATCAGTGCTGTGATGGGGATGGTCAGTGTGAGGTCTGTTGTCTCTCTGGTGCTCACTCAGGTCAGTGCTGTGATGGGGATGGTCAGTGTCTCTCTGGTGCTCACTCAGGTCAGTGCTGTGATGGGGATGGTCAGTGTGAGGTCTGTTGTCTCTCTGGTGCTCTCTCTCTCTCTCTCTCTTCTCTCCCTCCCTCACACTTTCTCTTATGCTCTCATAAATGCAATTTCAGAAATGCAAATGTCATCCCTCAGGCCTAATTTTGCGTGACTCACCATTAGATGAATCCTGGCCTTTTCTCTCTGTTGTCTTTTATCTAGCAGGGAACGTTTGTTTTAGTAGTTATTTATTTGTTATTACCGTCAGGGAAGACCTGTGGTTTAAATCGCCATGGATCCTTTATTATAGAAAGGAAGAATTAGTTTGATAAATTGCACTTGAACTGATAGTAAAAGCTTCAAACTGTTGGTTCTGTTTCCTCTGTTTTCCAACGGTTGTCTTCTCGAGGGCAGGTTAGTCTATCGCTTGTCACCTGGTGACTGTCACACCTCACACACCACCATTGGTCAGTGTGAAGTCTGTTATCTCTCTGGTGCTCACTCAGGTCAGTGCTGTGATGGGGATGGTCAGTGTTTCTCTGGTGCTCACTCAGGTCAGTGCTCAAAAACATTAAAGGCACAATCAGTGATTTCAATAGCCTGGGCCACTGTCTTTGGTAAGCTGAAGGATGGGTCACGGTTAATGTAAACACTGAAATTCGTAGAGCTATGGATGCAACGACTTGATTCATGAGATCAACATCATCATTTGATTGATTGTTATAAATGACATTCCCCGTCTTAGTACAAGTGTCTGTTTTACCCACAATGCAAGGTTGTATTACTTCATCCATTGTTTATCAATCATCACATTTTCTCACTGCAACCATTTGTAAATCAACAGTTGTTTCAACAGCTGTTTCAAGTTGTTCTAAGTTCTTTGCAGTAGGTTTTTGTCATTTTAGTCAGTAAACAATTATTTTTGTTGTTTAAAAATCTGTTTAATTAATGACCGTTGAACCACATTAAATCTTCTAGATGATCTATTTAAAGAAGAAAAATAAAATAATCAATCATCAATACTAATCAACCTTACCTCTGGTTCTATCTGACATGTTTCTTTGTTTGAAGCAATATTTGCCCTTTTTCCACTAATACAATTCAAAGATTTAATCTACCAAAGCAATTATTTTGAGCAATTATCTACTCTTACATCATAATGAGTAAAGCTTTTTGGGAAAAGTAGCCGGGTTATTGCTAGGAGCGATGTGTTATTGTGTGGTTTGTTCTTCTTTGGCTTTGAAATAATGTTCTTGGTGAGTTTTTAGTGTGTTTTTCTTGTTTCCCTCCTTTAGATAACAATCACACTATAATCTATCCCACGGCTATATTTCCACTTTACTTCTTCTCTTCTGTGGCCCCCTCAAGTCTCAAAGCTGCCTCTTAGAAGCACATCAGGAGTGACTTCTCAAATGATTTGTTCGTTGCTGTGGAAAGTTGCCATGGCTTCTTTCAGAGTTGGAGGGACTATAAAGAAACTCATAAATAGAGATATGGATGGTTGGACGGCTGAAAGGGTGATCACCTTTAGTGTGTAGAGTAAGGAAATAACACTAGTGGGAAGAGGCAGGGTGATGGAATGAATAAGAGATGGGTAATTAACAGCAGACTGAAGGTAGGAGGGGGATGGGGATGGGAGAGGGAAGATAGGAGGAGGAGGGGGATGGGAGAGGGAAGATATGAGGTGGATGGGAGAGGGAAGATAGGAGGGGGGTGGGAGAGGGAAGATAAGAGGAGGAGGGGGATGGGAGAGGGAAGATATGAGGGGGATGGGAGAGGGAAGATAGGAGGGGGATGGGAGAGGGAAGACAGGAGGAGGATGGGAGAGGGAAGACAGGAGGAGGAGGGGAATGGGAGAGGGAAGATAAGAGGGGGATGGGAGAGGGAAGATATGAGGGGGATGGGAGAGGGGGATGGGAGAGGGAAGATGGGAGGAGGAGGGGGATGGGAGAAGGAAGATAGGAGGAGGATGGGAGAGGGAAGATAGGGGGAGGAGGGGGATGGGAGAGGGGAGATAGGAGGAGGATGGGAGAGGGAAGATAGGAGGAGGAGGGGGATGGGAGAGGGAAGATATGAGGGGGATGGGAGAGGGAAGATAGGAGGAGGAGGGGGATGGGAGAAGGAAGATAGGAGGAGGAGGGGGATGGGAGAGGGAAGATATGAGGGGGATGGGAGAGGGAAGATAGGAGGAGGAGGGGGATGGGAGAGGGAAGATAGGAGGAGGATGGGAGAGGGAAGATATGAGGAGGAGGGGGATGGGAGAGGGAAGATATGAGGAGGAGGGGGATGGGAGAGGGAAGATATGAGGGGGATGGGAGAGGGAAGATAGGAGGAGGAGGGGGATGGGAGAGGGAAGATAGGAGGAGGATGGGAGAGGGAAGATATGAGGGGGATGGGAGAGGGAAGATATGAGGGGATGGGAGAGGGAAGATAGGAGGAGGAGGGGGATGGGAGAGGGAAGATATGAGGGGGATGGGAGAGGGAAGATAGGAGGGGGATGGGAGAGGGAAGATAGGAGGGGGATGGGAGAGGGAAGATAGGAGGAGGATGGGAGAGGGAAGATGGAAGGATGAGGGGGATGGGAGAGGGAAGATATGAGGGGGATGGGAGAGGGAAGATATGAGGGGGATGGGAGAGGGAAGATAGGAAGAGGATGGGAGAGGGAAGATAGGAGGAGGATGGGAGAGGGAAGATAGGAGAGGGAAGATATGAGGGGGATGGGAGAGGAGGATGGGAGAGGGAAGATATGAGGGGGATGGGAGAGGGAAGATATGAGGAGGATGGGAGAGGGAAGATATGAGGAGGATGGGAGAGGGGGATGGGAGAGGGAAGATAGGAGAGGGAAGATATGAGGGGGATGGGAGAGGGAAGATAGGAGGAGGATGGGAGAGGGAAGATAGGGTGAGGAGGGGGATGGGAGAGGGAAGATAGGAGGAGGATGGGAGAGGGAAGATAGGAGGAGGAGGGGATGGGAGAGGAAAGATATGAGGGGGATGGGAGAGGGAAGATAGGAGGAGGAGGGGTATGGGAGAAGGAAGATAGGAGGGGGATGGGAGAGGGAAGATAGGAGGAGGAGGGGGATGGGAGAGGGAAGATATGAGGGGATGGGAGAGGGAAGATAGGAGGAGGATGGGAGAGGGAAGATAGGAGGAGGAGGGGGATGGGAGAAAGAAGATAGGAGGAGGATGGGAGAGGGAAGATAGGAGGAGGAGGGGGATGGGAGAAGGAAGATAGGAGGAGGATGGGAGAGGGAAGATAGGGGGAGGAGGGGGATGGGAGAGGGAAGATAGGAGGAGGATGGGAGAGGGAAGATAGGAGGAGGAGGGGGATGGGAGAGGGAAGATATGAGGGGGATGGGAGAGGGAAGATAGGAGGAGGAGGGGGATGGGAGAAGGAAGATAGGAGGAGGATGGGAGAGGGAAGATAGGAGGAGGGGGATGGGAGAGGGAAGATAGGAGGAGGAGGATGGGTGAGGGGAGATAGGAGGAGGGGGGATGGGAGAGGGAAGGGAGGAGGAGGAGGGGATGGGTGAGGGAAGGTTGGAGGAGGATGGGAGAGGGAAGATAGGAGGAGGAAGGGGATGGGAGAGGGGGATGGGAGAGGGAAGGTTGGCGGGGGATGGGAGAGGGACGGTAGGAGGATGAGGGGGATGGGAGAGGGAAGGTAGGAGGAGGAGGATGATGGGAAAGGGAAGGTAGGAGGAGGAGGGGGATGGGAGAGGGAAGGTAGGAGCACCCCACAAATGATCTCTCTAATTCTCTCTTTCTTTCTCTCTCTCGGAGGACCTGAGCTCTAGGATCATGCCCCAGGACTACCTGACATGATGACTCCTTGCTGTCCCCAGTCCATCTGACTGTGCTGCTGCTCCAGTTTCAACTGTTCTGCCTTATTATTATACGACCATGCTGGTCATTTATGAACATTTGAACATCTTGGCCATGTTCTGTTATAATCTCCACCCGGCACAGCCAGAAGAGGACTGGCCACCCCACATAGCCTGGTTCCTCTCTCGGTTTCTTCCTAGGTTTTGGCCTTTCTAGGGAGTTTTTCCTAGCCACCGTGCTTCTACACCTGCATTGCTTGCTGTTTGGGGTTTTAGGCTGGGTTTCTGTACAGCACTTTGAGATATCAGCTGATGTACGAAGGGCTATATAAATAAATTTGATTTGATAGTAGGAGGAGGAGGATGGGAGAGGGAAGGTAGGAGGAGGATGGGAGAGGGAAGGTAGGAGGAGGAGGAGGAGGGGAGGGGGAAGGTAGGAGGAGGAGGAGGATGGGAGAGGGAAGGTAGGAGGAGGAGGAGGATGGGAGAGGGAAGGTAGAATGAGGAGGGGAGAGGGAAGGTAGGAGGAGGAGGAGGATGGGAGAGGGAAGGTAGGAGGAGGAGGAGGATGGGAGAAAGAAGGTAGGAGGCGGAGGAGGATGGGAGAGGGAAGGTAGGAGGAGGAGGGGGATGGGAGAGGGAAGGTAGGAGGAGGAGGGGGATGGGAGAGGGAAGGTAGGAGGAGGAGGAGGATGGGAGAGGGAAGGTAGGAGGAGGAGGGGGATGGGAGAGGGAAGTTAGGAGGAGGAGGGGGATGGGAGAGGGAAGTTAGGAGGAGGAGGGGGATGGGAGAGGGAAGTTAGGAGGAGGAGGGGGATGGGAGAGGGAAGATAGGAGGAGGATGGGAATGGGAGAGGGAAGGTAGGGGGAGGAGGAGGGAGATGGGAGAGGGAAGGTAGGATGAGGAGGGGAGAGGGAAGGTAGGAGGAGGAGGGGGATGGGAGAGGGAAGGTAGGAGGAAGAGGAGGATGGGAGATGGAAGATAGGAGGAGGGGGAGGATGGGAGAGGGAAGGTAGGAGGAGGGGGATGGGAGAGGGAAGGTATGAGGAGGAGGGGGATGGGAGAGGGAAGGTAGGAGGAGGAGGGGAGAGGGAAGGTAGGAGGAGGAGGAGGGGGATGGGAGAGGGAAGGTAGGAGGAAGAGGAGGATGGGAGATGGAAGGTAGGAGGAGGAGGAGGGAGATGGGAGAGGGAAGGTAGGAGGAGGAGGAGGGGGATGGGAGAGGGAAGTTAGGAGGAGGAGGGAGATGGGAGAGGGAAGGTAGGAGGAGGAGGAGGGAGATGGGAGAGGGAAGGTAGGAGGAAGCCTGATATCGTTTAGTTGTAAGTAAAACAGATTCATGTGTGGAAAACAGGGACAGGTGCCAGAAAGCAGAGCATTCACCATTTTTACTTTGTTTATCTACATTTAATTTAGAGGCTGATGCTGTACAGAAAGTTCCAGATTGTGCTTCATAGTGCTGACTGTGTAGAGGACTGTTCCATTACAAAGTGGAACATTTTCTAGAGCTAATGCTTTGATCTTATCAGTGCTAATGTAGGAATTAGTACGGACCCAGTTCAAATCCACTGCCACAATACCATACCATCTAAACCCCAGCCTGCCTAATGTACCATGGCTTTAGCTCTGTATCTAGTGATAATGAGGGTCATTCAATCATTTAAAGTGCGACACATACTGTTCCCAGATCAGCCGTATTCTTTAACTGTTATGACTCTGTTACCTATTTACATATATTGTGGTATAGCAGGCAATGTGTACTTTAAGGCCAGATGTTAATGAAGGGTAGAGCCTACAGTAAATATGGGACATGTGTGTTTAATGGTAATGGTTGTCTGCAGATAGGAGTAATCCATCTCTTTAGCCTCCCTACTGCCACTTTAATGGCAAGTGCATTGTGTAACGTTTTCTCACTGCATTCGGTTGCAAATACGTTTCTTACCCACTGGTGCATTTTACTCTCCTTGGTGTTTTTTTAGCATTTTATCCAGCATGGTCATGTATACAAAGAGTTGGCTGACAGATCTACAGTGTGTGTGTGCGAACACGCGTGTCTGAGAGAAATATCGACAGAGAGAAAGATGCTCCATCACCATAGCAACAAAGAGCAACGTTTCCTATGTGCTAAGAGTGTATGGTTGCTAACGGTGTGTGTGTGTGTGTGTGTGTGTGTGTGTGTGTGCGTGCGTGCGTGTGACTGACTGACTGAGGGACCACTATGTGGGGTCCTGGTTTTCATCTACAGTATTAAAACCCTGTGAAGACCCCCACCAGTAAGGAGATTAGATTGTGACCTTTCAGTTTCATCTGTGTACATGAGGCACAGCACCTGTGTGTGCTGGGCCTCTGTTTTCATCCTGTGTCTGGGTCATCCAGCGCTGCCTTCCTCTACACCACTTTCTGTAGGATGAAAGAACAGAAGAAGTGGCCAATCTCTCATGAGGGGGTCTACCAGGAAATGAGATTTCCTGATGACAGTGTGTATGTGTGAGTGCATGCCGGACTGCGTGCGTGCGCATATTTGTGTGTGTGTGTTCATATGTATGTATCCATGGAGTGCACTCACTACTCTTGTCTTTGTTTTGTATGTTATCCCATGTGACTGAGTTCCTTCCTGTATGTGTCCATATACCGATATAGGATCTTAATGGCATATATAGGTGTGCATTTCAGGCGTTGGCTGTGTGTGTACTATGTGGTCTGTCTGGCAGTAGGGACTGAGGGGGGTGAGGGAGGAGAGAGCAGTAATTATGGACTCTTCATATTCAGCAGAACAGAGGGAAGTCATTTGTTGCTGTATATTTAATCAGCAGAGATAACGAGGCTGACTACAGCTGCCATGGCAGGCTGACTGACTGGGGAAGACACACAGCGACATCATTTCCTCCCGTCTTTAATATAACCTAACCACACTGTTATTTATTTCCCAACTTATTGCTGCTGTTCCTATAACCATTATCACCTCTCTCTATGTCTCTCTCTCTCTACCTCTATTCACTCACTCCACTCTCCTCTTTTCATTCTCGCTCTCTGTTGTCTCATTTCTTTCCTTTTATTTTCCCATATCTATCTACCTCTCCCTCAATCTCCACTACTCCCCCTCCCTTAACTTTGGTATTCACCTGTTACCCATCTTCCTCTTCACTGGTCATTCTCCATCCATCCCTCCCTCTCTCTATCCCTCCCTCTCTCCATCCCTCCCTCTCTCTATCCCTCCCTCTCTCCATCCCTCCCTCTCTCCATCCCTCCCTCTCTCCATCCCTCCCTCTCTCTATCCCTCCCTCTCTCTATCCCTCCCTCTCTCCATCCCTCCCTCTCTCCATCCCTCCCTCCCTCTCTCCATCCCTCCCTCTCTCTATCCCTCCCTCTCTCCATCCCTCCCTCTCTCCATCCCTCCCTCTCTCTATCCCTCCCTCTCTCCATCCCTCCCTCTCTCTATCCCTCCCTCTCTCCATCCCTCCCTCTCTCTATCCCTCCCTCTCTCCATCCCCTCCCTCTCTCCATCCCTCCCTCTCTCTATCCCTCCCTCTCTCCATCCCTCCCTCTCTCCATCCCTCCCTCTCTCCATCCATCCCTCCCTCTCTCTATCCCTCCCTCTCTCCATCCCTCCCTCTCTCCATCCCTCCCTCTCTCCATCCATCCCTCCCTCTCTCCATCCCTCCCTCTCTCCATCCCTCCCTCTCTCTATCCCTCCCTCTCTCCATCCCTCCCTCTCTCATCCCTCCCTCTCTCCATCCCTCCCTCTCTCCATCCCTCCCTCTCTCCATCCCTCCCTCTCTCTATCCCTCCCTCTCTCCATCCCTCCCTCTCTCCATCCCTCCCTCTCTCTATCCCTCCCTCTCTCCATCCCTCCCTCTCTCCATCCCTCCCTCTCTCTATCCCTCCCTCTCTCCATCCCTCCCTCTCTCCATCCCTCCCTCTCTCCATCCCTCCCTCTCTCCATCCCTCCCTCTCTCCATCCCTCCCTCTCTCTATCCCTCCCTCTCTCCATCCCTCCCTCTCTCTATCCCTCCCTCTCTCCATCCCTCCCTCTCTCCATCCCTCCCTCTCTCTATCCCTCCCTCTCTCCATCCCTCCCTCTCTCCATCCCTCCCTCTCTCTATCCCTCCCTCTCTCCATCCCTCCCTCTCTCCATCCCTCCCTCTCTCCATCACTCCCTCTCTCAGGGTGCAGGTAGAATTCTACGTGAATGAAAACACTTTCAAGGAGCGCCTCAAGCTGTTCTTCATCAAAAACCAAAGATCCAGTGAGTTGTCAATGTTCAGACATGGAGTTCCTACTTATTGTCCTATAGACTGGCTGTCATTACATAATCCTTTCTGTTTGGGTGTTCCTTCACATGATTGGTTGCTTCGTTAAGTGCTCTGTCGGTGGTCTTCCCTAAGTGGTTTTGACTGTGTGTGACGTGTTGTCCTTTTGCTCTAGGTATATTCCTGTATGTCTATATGTTCTGTATGTCCTATCAATGTCCTCTGTGTCCCATTAATTTTCTCAATAACCAAATGGCTGTGTTTACACTGGCAGCCCAATTCTGATCTTTTACCCAATTATTGACAAAAGATCTGATCAGATTGTTCAAAAGACCAATTAGTGGCAAAAGATCAGAATTGGGCTGCCTGTGTAAACACAGCCATTGATTGATGATAATGTATTATGTTTAATTGATTAATTCATTGACTTTATTGATTAATTCCTTGACTTGCTGTGGTTGGTTTATGTGCTGCAGGTCTGAGGGTGAGGCTGTTCAACTTCTCTCTGAAAGTATTGAGCTGTCTCCTCTACATGGTCAGAGTCCTACTGGATGACCCACAGGAGGAGAGACAGGACTGGTGAGGAAGGGGGGGTTAATAAGAGTGGCTTTAGTATTGGAGAGGGAGTAGGGAGTATTGGTGGAGAGGGAGTAGGGAGTATTGGTGGAGAGGGAGTGAGGAGTATCAGTGGAGAGGGAGTGAGGAGCATTGGTGGAGAGGGAGTGAGGAGTATCAGTGGAGAGGGAGTTAGGAGTATTGGTGGAGAGTGAGTTAGGACTATTGGTAGAGAGGGAGTGAGGAGTATTGGTGGAGAGGGAGTTATGACTATTGGTGGAGAGGGAGTTAGGACTATTGGTAGACAGGGAGTGAGGAGTATTGGTGGAGAGGGAGTTAGGAATATTGGTGGAGAGGGAGTGAGGAGTATTGGTACAGAGGGAGTGAGGAGTATTGGTGGAGAGGGAGTTAGGAGTATTGGTGGAGAGGAAGTTAGGAGTATTGGTGGAGAGGGAGTTAGGAGTATTAGTAGAGAGGGAGTTAGGAGTATTGGTGGAGAGGGAGTTAGGATTATTAGTAGAGAGGGAGTTAGGAGTATTGGTGGAGAGGGAGTTAGGATTATTAGTAGAGAGGGAGTTAGGAGTATTGGTGGAGAGGGAGTTAGGAGTATTGGTGGAGAGGGAGTTAGGATTATTAGTAGAGAGGGAGTTAGGAGTATTGGTGGAGAGGGAGTTAGGAGTATTGGTGGAGAGGGAGTTAGGAGTATTAGTAGAGAGGGAGTTAGGAGTATTGGTGGAGAGGGAGTTAGGAGTATTAGTAGAGAGGGAGTTAGGAGTATTGGTGGAGAGGGAGTTAGCAGTATTGGTGGAGAGGGAGATAGGAGTATTAGTAGAGAGGGAGTGAGGAGTATCAGTGGAGAGGGAGTTATGACTATTGGTGGAGAGGGAGTTAGGAGTATTGGTGGAGAGAGAGTGAGGAGTATTGGTGGAGAGGGAGTTAGGAGTATTAGTAGAGAGGGAGTTAGGAGTATTGGTGGAGAGGGAGTTAGGAGTATTGGTGGAGAGGGAGTTAGGAGTATTAGTAGAGAGGGAGTGAGGAGTATCAGTGGAGAGGGAGTTATGACTATTGGTGGAGAGGGAGTTAGGAGTATTGGTGGAGATGGCGTGAGGAGTATTGGTGGAGAGGACGTGAGGAGTATTGGTGGAGAGGGAGTGAGGAGTATTGGTGGAGAGGACGTGAGGAGTATTGGTGGAGAGGGAGTTAGGAGTATTGGTGGAGAGGACGTGAGGAGTATTGGTGGAGAGTGGTCAGTCAGTACTTACTATGGAGCAAGAGGGATAGGTAAAGATGAGATGTAAAGGTTAGGTTTAAGGTAGTTTTGCTTGGCCAGGGGCTGGGAGATAGAGACCAGATGTAGGGAAGGACAGTGGAAAGGGAAAGAGTAGGGGGTAGAGAAATGGGTAATGTTGAGAACACCGGCATTACAATTCTGGAGGAAACAGAGAGAGAGAGATATTTGAGGTCATATAGGATGGGGTTGAGGAACACAGGAAGCTAGAACTCTTTGAATGTCCAAACATGACACGTTTCAGTCCTCTTGTTATGCATGTTTCCCCTGTAGTCTGGACTGTTCCAAACATGACACGTTTCAGTCCTCTTGTTATGCATGTTTCCCCTGTAGTCTGGACTGTTCCAAACATGACATGTTTCAGTCCTCTTGTTATGCATATTTCCCCTGTAGTCTGGACTGTTCCAAACATGACACGTTTCAGTCCTCTTGTTATGCATGTTTCCCCCTGTAGTCTGGACTGTTCCAAACAGAATGCATCGGTCCACCCCAGCAGGACCCAGTTTGACTGGTAAGTTTACATGTTTATGTCCCATTCATCTTTAATGAGGAGCCAAGACTGGTCTGGGAGTCTAATACAGAGAGAGAGATGTTCATCTTGTGTCCACCACAGAGCACTGTAATGAGACCATGTACAACAGACAGTTAATGATACTGTGAGTAATAGAGAGGTTGGAGATGTAGACATGGTACATTATGCAGGTTGACGTTTATTGTCATGACTCTTGCCCTGGAGGCAGAACTGAGCGATTTCCGCTTGATGGGTCAACTGCATAGAAAAAATTGGCTATATCCTAAAAATGTATGAAAACAAAAATTTGCTTTTTGGTCTTAATTTAAAGTTATGGTTAGGCATTAGGGTTAGCAGTGTGGTTAAGTTTAGGGTTAGATTTTGATGCCTGTGGCTGTGCCAGCTAGTGACCATTCTGCCTCCAGGGCAAGAATCATGACAATAAATGCCAACCTGCAAACATTACATTATTGCAGTAGCACATTAGTTTGTCACAATGTTACCTGTATGGTTTTCATGCCAACATAATATGTACTGTATGTCGTGTCCATATAACCTAATTAGCAGCTGCTGTCTGTAAACCAGTGAAAGGCTGATACAGGAAATGTCTTGGGGCTGCTGTGAGTGTGTGTAAACAGAAACTATTTGAATTAGGAGTCGTGGGACTGATGATTTGCACTTAAAAGTGAACTTAGTTTGCACTCATCCAAAATGTCCTTACTAGGAGTGGAATGTCCAGTGGTGTGGACTGAGATTCAAAGGCACGAGTGAGTGAGTGAGTGAGTGAGTGAGTGAGTGAGTGAGTGAGTGAGTGAGTGAGCGAGTGAGCGAGTAAATGACCAACAAACCGACCATCCAACTGACTGAGTATGTCCCAGATGTGACTGGTCCCTTGGGCTCTGCCTCCAGTCCTGCTCAGGGACATATTTATTTAATTGGCGGCTGGTGACACTGTGTAAACTCTGGCTATAAATGAATAAGGAGTATGACAGAGTGTGCTTAATAAAGACTTTGGCTGGCCGTTGCTCCAGGCAGCACACTAAGAGGACACAAACACACACTCCAGGCAGCACACTAAGAGGACACAAACACACACTCCAGGCAGCACACTAAGAGGACACAAACACACACTCCAGGCAGCACACTAAGAGGAAACAAACACACACTCCAGGCAGCACACTAAGAGGACACAAACACACACTCCAGGCAGCACACTAAGAGGACACAAACACACACTCCAGGCAGCACACTAAGAGGACACAAACACACACTCCAGGCAGCACACTAAGAGGACACAAACACACACTCCAGGCAGCACACTAAGAGGACACAAACACACACTCCAGGCAGCACACTCCGAAGGCAGCAATGATAAGCCCCGAGAGGCCTCTGGATAGAGCCTCTTTCTCACAACAGAGCTGTAAATCTGCATTCATGTTATCTGCTAATATTGATTGTGATGCTTTTTCACAGAGGAAGTCTAATGGCAGCTGTAGTTCAGAACCACTCGCTTGTGAAAAACATAATTACAAGAGGCGTTATGTCATTGGATTGATCATATTTGAAAGGGAGTCCTTTTAATATTTACCCCTGTTACATCTCCTTTTTCTTTTATTCTCCCTCCTTTCCTCTCCTCCCACTGTGTCATGTATGATGTGCTCTGTTTGTTCTGTGTCTGCAGGTCTCTTATCATCTGGGTGAATAGGCCTCTGCCTCTGTGGGCTCTACAGGTCAGACACAATGTTGAACTGTCATATTAACAAGGCTGTCTGCACACACATGCAAGCACACACACACACACACACACACGCACACACACACACTCTCTCTCTCTCTCTCTCTCTCTCTCTCTCTCTCTCTCTCTCTCTCTGGTTTATTGCTTCACTTTAACTTCTTATTGATGGAGTTCAATCATCAAAATGATGATTCCACCCACTCTCTGTCTCTCTCACTCTCTATTGCTGTTACTACTCCAATCTTTCTCTCTCTCTTTCTTTCTCTCTCTCTCTCCTTTCATCTCTCTCCAGGTGCTTGTAGCTTTCATCAGCTTTTTCGAGACCATGTTGCTTGTGTACCTCAGCTACAAGGTCAGTACACTGTAAATCTGTTCCCTGTAAATGTACAGAATTATACTGAAACCAGAGTTGCCAACTTAATATTGTAATTTTGCTGTAATATATTTTACAGTACTATTTCCCTTACTGTAAAACAGATTACAGCATCCCAAAATTACAGTATTGTGCTGGTATCTCTGGTGCCAGGTCAATGCTGTAAATTTACAGTGAAATTCTCACTGAAATCTAAATGTAAGAAAAACTTAATTTGTACGTAAAATAAATATATTTAAATTGGTAACAATATTAACAACAAATTACACAAAATAATTGACTATAGAAGTAACAACAGTTGACACATATAAGTTAAGTTACACAGTTAACCAAATAAGAGCAACACTACAAAACTAATTTAAAAACAATATTGTTTGCCTGTGTGTGGGGAGTGTGGGGAGACAGAGACTAAGAGAGAGAGGAAGTTCAAATTGGGATTGGGTACAATCCTAGACCTATGATCAGGGGCAACTCTATTCGGGGTAAGGGTGTTCAGAGGCGGTGAAACACACAACGGGACAGTATGTACAGTAGAGCATCCAGGAGAGAGAAGTCAGCGCAGAATCAGGTGTTCATCATGGGGCTCCGTAACAATCCTCCTCAGTTCTGATTTGTCAGCTCTTCTCACCCTTAGGACAAGCATAGAACAATACATAATAGAATGAGAGACCAGGGATGATGAGCACCAGGGATGTTACCCTGAGGGTTAAAAGATAGGTGACATAGGGCATATCAAGCTGGTGTTGTGTGTGTGTACTTACCTCACTAGAGGTCATTCAAACTGAGAGCCCAGTGAACCCAATCACACAGGGTTGTGACATCTGAGAACACTGTGTCCCTGTGTTGTTGCCGTTCATGCTCTCCCCATTGAGTAGCCTGTATCAAGGTGACATCTAGATGGCTACCAATATGAGTTATTTATTGTGTAGGCTGCTATCCCATTTGAAATATAATCCTGGGGCGGAAAAAATTGGCCACTTACTTGCTACCGCCGGCAACACTGTGTTACAGCTGCTCAGTGACAAGCACCTTAGTTCGCAAACACCTCGATACAATACAGGCGCAGTGCTCATTCGAATCCGCTTTGGTGGCTCGCGACTGGTGTAACGGCCCACGACGTGGTTTATGTGTCAAATTCAGCCTGTCAATCAGGAAAAATAAACGTTGCGAAGGAAATAATATGGGTAATATCTTTTGAACTGCTAGAAACAAACCATTATCTCTGTAGTAGCGGTGAAAACATAACAGTCACTAATCTGTGCTCAGTTTATCCTCTATGGCACTCAGAGGCTGTGGTGTACCTAAAAGCCTATAATCACAACAGTTATTATCTGGGTTGTGTCAACTTGAGCTAGCTAACTAGCTGGCTAGATAGATAGATAGCAAACGTTAGCCAGCTAGCTAGCTAGGTTAGCTAAGAAAATTGCAGTAATTCAACATTAGCCAGCAAGAAAAATACCTATAAACAAGTCAAGGTACCTACCCAGAAGCTGCTGAAAATATTCTTCCACTTCACAGCCGCTTCAAGAAGATATTTACTAAAATAGTCATGTGTCTCACCCGACAGGTTGGCGCCTGAAACTGATCATTTGAATCTACAGTAGGCATAAGCTATTAGTGTAAAAAAATACAATATGTTAGAGTAATTTTTACAGGAAGCTTCCAATTACAGTCAATAACAGTATTTTTGACCTGTTCACCGGATGTTCTACCTTGTCCCGGACAAGCCAACTGACATTTACTCCTGAGGTGCTGACCTGCACCCTCTACACACCACTGTGATTATTATTATTTGACCCTGCTGGTCATCTATGAGCATTTGAACATCTTGACCATGTACTGTTTTAATCTCCACCCGGCACAGCCAGAAGAGGACTGGCCACCCCTCATAGCCTGGTTCCTCTCTAGGTTTCTTCCCTAGTCACCGTGCTTCTACATATGCATTTCCTGCTGTTTGGGGTTTTAGACTAGGTTTCTGTATAGCACTTTGTGACATCGGCTGATGTAAAAAGGGCTTTGTAAATAAACTTGATTGATTGATTCTTTTTCAGCATTTTACCATAATGCAGTGCTATCTACAGCATTAATGCTGTAAAACACATGTACTGTATTTTACTGGGAGTTCTACAGTGTTTTAGTGTTGAGATTACAGAATTACAGAGTCCCTTCACAGACACTGCTGGAGATGGATAGCTATTTTGGTGCCCCACAAAACAACAAGCCTCAGTCTGTGTATGTCTATGTAGATACATGTGACATGTCCTGGGGGAATGTACTTTACAGTCTAGATTAAGCATATATCTGAGCAGGGCCGTCTCCAGGCATAAGCGACGTAAGGGGTTGCTTAGGGCCCCCGGTATTCACATTTGTTTTGGGGGGGTGGGACTCAGTCGGGGTCTCAAATTACTGTTTAGAGTTAGAATAGTAGAATAACCAAGGTTCACATTCGAAATGTGGTTGTGCATCAGCAGTTTTTCTATTGTTATGTCAGTCACTGACTGTCACTCAATTCACCCGGTCAGCTAACGATAGTTTGATTGGTAAATTAGTCTAGCCAGCTATCTAAACTTGTAGCATAATCATGGCTGAATACCGACCAAGCACGCAGGGCATGTGCCCAGTGGCCCTGACCTCCAAGAGGCCCCCATTGATTTTCTTGATCACTTTCACTCAGATATCATTAACATGTGTAGAATTACATGAAATGTGTTATAAAAATGGTTAAACTTCTCTCCGTGCCATGGCAAAATATGTAGAATTGCAGAAAGCTTGCTTTAAAACTGCACCATTTTATCTACTCCCCCTGTCAAAATGTGTTTAATTGTAGGAAATGTACTTTCAAATTTAAATTCAAGAGGGGGGGCTGTCAAGAGGGAGGCCACTAAAATGGTTTGGGGGGGGGGCAACCAAATCGCGCTTAGGACCCCCAAAAGCTCGGGCCGACCCTGTATTTGAGGAACAGGCTCTCCCTATTGAATGATGCATGAGAGTGACTGGGATAAAGGAATCCCCCCAGAGAGAGGCAGCGTGTGATCTGATCCCCCATGGAGGGTTACCCAGCATCCCTGCTCTTTGATGTACGTAGCAAACTAGCGGTGTGTCTATTGGTCTGTGGAGCTGTCACACCATCGCTCACACTGCCTAGCCTGCTACAGTGTCAGTCAGGGGGCCAGGAGGAGGTGGAGGCTTTAATGCTTAAACCTCATCGATATCTCTGTGGATATACACAAGGCCTGGCTCTGGCTGTCCACCCACACAAACCAGGTCTCTGGTTAGCTATAAGCAAGCTGTGGCTGAACACATAAAAAAGCGACATGATATTTGACATCTTAATTGTACAAGAAGCTTACAGACTGAAACCTGAGTAATGCCTCCTTTTTAAGTGGAAGTGAACAGGTAGCAAAGGAGGGTCAACCTTGTCCATGTCCGTGTTCAACAGGGTAAACGTGGCCATCTCATTCACAAATCCAGTCAAATGAACACTTTATCTGGTCATCCCTGAAGTTGCCATGACAATGGAGTTTCTCTGACCTCCGTGTGTTGTTGTGTTTCCAGGGCAACATTTGGGAGCAAGTGTTGCGTGTTCCCTTCATCCTGGAGATGATCAGTGCTGTTCCCTTTGTGATCACTGTGAGTCCAATCAAACGCATGCATTATGGAACATTATGCCTAGTGAGCTATTTGTTCTTTGATCCCGTTGTACAGTAGTTTCAACCCTGTACAGGGAATACATTTCACACAATATATATGTTGCATGCCTGTGGTCAGTAAGATACTCTACCCTATGTTGTTGCTGAAAATGCTCCTTCCCCCACTGGCTATTTTTCCCTTCAATATCTCACCAAACTTACAAAAGATAAAGACCTTTGATGAGGCACGATGATGAATAATGCCGTTAGCACTCACCAAAACACAGACTAAATCTCTTTCTCCTTCAGGTGATTTTGCCCTCCCTCAGAAATCTGTTCATCCCTGTGTTTCTCAACTGCTGGCTGGCCAAACATGCCTTGGAGAACATGATAGTGAGAAAATACATATTTATTGCTCAGTTTAAGTCACTCCATCTCTCCACCTCACAACTGTTCTCTCAGGTGTCTCTTTATCTAATCTCTTCCACTGTTTCTTTCAGATGACATCTCTTAAAAACATTGTTCTCTATTTCTCTTTATACCACAAGTTTTGACTCCCACTCATTCTTACAGATGTAAGTGCATGTATTCTCTATTATTTTCTTGTATTATACACATCATATTCCTTTTGTCCTTGTCCCTCAATTATCTTTGTTTTCTTCTCTGTTTTTTGGGACCTTACGAAGATGCAGTGGCTTTACGCTTATCGTCCCCACGTCACAACAGTATATTTTTCTTATCACCCTTCTCTCTCTACCTCTACCTCTCTCTCTCTCTCTCTCTCTCTCTCTCTCTCTCTCTCTCTCTCTCTCTCTCTCTCTCTCTCCCACTCTCTCTCTCTCTCTCTCTCTCTCCTACTGTGTTTCAGAATGATCTGCACCGGGCCATCCAGCGTACTCACTCAGCTATGTTCAACCAGGTCCTCATCCTCATCTGCACCCTGGTCTGCCTCATGTTCACCTGGTGGGTCAACACAATCACTGCTAGCAATCACTGGGAGGAAGAGTTTTTTCCCCCTCTACTTAAGCCCAATGGCAGGTATAGGAATGGTGTAGCAGTATTGAGTGGTTGGTAGAGGCTAGCTTGGAGTAATAGCCTAGGCTGATATAGCATAATATTAGGTCCTGGAGGTCTGAAAAGCTTCCTGGATGAGACTGGCTGACCTTATCACTACTGACAGCACAATGTTGACCCAACCGGCCCTTCAGCTCTGGGTAAACACACACTAGTCATATACACACGGTGCACAAACACTTTGCACACACACTGTCGACAGACGTGCATGCCCGCACACACTACACACACACACACACACACACACACACACACACACACACACACACACACACACACACACACACACACACACACACACACACACACACACACACACACACACACACACACAGTAGTTCCCTCTGGTCTTCTCATGCTTACTTCCTCCTTCCCATCTGTCCATCTCTCTCTCCTCCTGTTCCTCCCCTCCCCCTCTGTCTCCCTTCATAATTGGCTTTCTTCCTCTCCTCAATCTCTTCCCCTTCTACATCAACCTCTCTTCACCTCTCCATCACCTCCATCCTTTTCTTCTCTCTTCAACAACTCCTTCCTACTGTCCCTCTTCTCCCTCTTCCCCTCCACCTCACCCTCCTCCATCCACATCCTCCTCCTCCTCCTCAACCTCCTCTTCATCCTCTCCTTCCTCCTCCACCACCACCTCCGTCCTCATCCTCTCCATCCTCCACCTCCTCCTCCTCCTCCTCCATCTCCACCTCCTTCTACACCTCTTCCTCCTCCTTCTCCACTTCTTCCTCTTCCTCCACCTCCTCCTCCACCACCTCCACCTCCGTCCTCATCCTCTCCATCCTCCACCTCCTCCTCCTCCACCTCCACCTCTCCTCAGTATATGTGGGATCCAGCACCTAGAGCGAGCAGGAAACAACCTGACTCTGTTTGACTCTCTCTACTTCTGCGTGGTCACCTTCTCTACTGTGGGCTTCGGTGATGTCACGCCCCAGATATGGCCTTCTCAGCTGCTAGTGGTCATCATGATCTGTGTGGCGCTCATCGTGCTTCCCATACAGGTGAGGGGAAAATCCCAATGCTGTTGTTGTTGTTTTCATTGTATTTTCATGGATCATTTAGCTGGTGCTATTTTCCAGTATTTCTCCCTGATGTATTCCCCGCACATACTGCTGAGGGGAGGATCCGACTGAACAATAATATTGTAAATCAGATATTCCAATTATACAGAAGAGCATAGTGTCACTGTTTCAGTGAATCTGTCATTTCCTGCCCATAGTAGTATCCCTCTCCTCTCCCCATGTCCCATTACTATCATTTCAGTTGTGATAATAGGAACCTTTTATGTGTGTGTGTGCGTGTGTGTGCGTGCGCGCGCGTGTGTGTGTGTGTGGTCTGAGCTGCTGTACTGTTGTGCTCTGGGAGGCATGTTTGAGCAGGACAGGAAATGGCACACAGAGCCATGTAGCCCTCTCACTCCCTCTCCCTGTCTTTCATCCATAAATACCCCCTGACATTTACTGGCTGCCCAACACCTCCTCACCCCCTCTGAGTGTGTGGGTTTCAGCTATGTCTGCTGTCAGGGAGAGGAGAACCTCCAGTCTCCCTCCCTGCCATCCAGCCTGTCTGATGCATGGGGATGCTACAGAGCACATTAACATGCAGTCAGCCTCCTGGTTCAAATATAAACAACTGTTTATCACTACTTACCTACTGTCTGTCTATCACTACGTCAACCCACCTACTGTCTTTCACTACCTCAAACCACCTACTATCTATCACTACCTCAAACCATCTACTGTCTATCTTATCACTACCTCAAACCACATACTATCTATCACTACCTCAAACCACCTACTGTCTATCTATCACTACCTCAACCCACCTACGGTCTATCTATCACTACCTCAACCCACCTACTGCCTTTCACTACCTCAACCCACCTACTGTCTTTCACTACCTCAACCCACCTACTGTCTTTCACTACCTCAACCCACCTACTGTCTTTCACTACCTCAACCCACCTACGGTCTATCTATCACTACCTCAAACCACCTACGGTCTATCTATCACTACCTCAACCCACCTACTGTCTTTCACTACCTCAACCCACCTACTGTCTTTCACTACCTCAACCCACCTACTGTCTTTCACTACCTCAACCCACCTACTGTCTTTCACTACCTCAACCCACCTACGGTCTATCTATCACTACCTCAAACCACCTACGGTATATCTATCGCTACCTCAAACCACCTACGGTCTATCTATCACTACCTCAAACCACCTACGGTATATCTATCGCTACCTCAAACCACCTACGGTCTATCTATCACTACCTCAAACCACCTACGGTCTATCTATCACGACCTCAACCCACCTACTGTCTTTCACTACCTCAACCCACCTACTGTCTATCTATCACTACCTCAACCCACCTACTATCTATCACTACCTCAACCTACCTACTGTCTATCTATCACTACCTCAAACCACCTACTGCCTGTCACTATCACTACCTCAACATACCTACTGTCTGTCTATCCCTACCTCAAACCACCTACTGTCTGTCAATCACTACCTCAAAAAACCTACTCTCTACCACCTCAAACCATCTACTGTCTATCTATCACTACCTCAAACCACCTACTATCTATCACTACCTCAAACCACCTACGGTCTATCTATCACTACCTCAGCCCACCTACTGTCTATCTATCACTACCTCAACCCACCTACTGTCTATCTATCACTACCTCAACCCACCTACGGTCTATCTATCACTACCTCAACCCACCTACTGTCTTGCACTACCTCAAACCACCTACTGTCTATCTATCACTACCTCAAACCACCTACGGTCTATCTATCACTACCTCAAACCACCTACTGTCTTTCACTACCTCAACCCACCTACTGTCTTTCACTACCTCAACCCACCTACTGTCTTTCACTACCTCAAACCCCCTACGGTCTATCTATCACTTCCTCAAACCACCTACGGTCTATCTATCACTACCTCAAACTACCTACGGTCTGTCTATCACTACCTCAACCCACCTACTGTCTATCTATCACGACCTCAACCCACCTACTGTCTTTCACTACCTCAACCCACCTACTGTCTTTCACTACCTGAAACCACCTACGGTCTATCTATCACTACCTTAACCCACCTACGGTCTATCTATCACTACCTCAACCCACCTACTGTCTTTCACTACCTAAACCCACCTACTGTCTTTCACTACCTCAACCCACCTATGGTCTATCTATCACTACCTCAAACCACCTACGGTCTATCTATCACTACCTCAAACCACCTACGGTCTATCTATCACTACCTCAAACCACCTACGGTCTATCTATCACTACCTCAACCCACCTACTGTCTTTCACTACCTCAAACCATCTACTGTCTGTCCATCACTAATTACACTAATGTAATTCTTCCCATCTGTAGTTTGAGCAGCTGGCCTTCCTGTGGATGGAGCGCCAGAAGTCTGGGGGGAACTACAGCCGATACCGGGCCCAGACGGAGAAGCACGTGGTGCTGTGTGTCAGCTGCCTCAAGATAGACCTCCTCATGGACTTCCTCAACGAGTTCTTCGCTCACCCCAGACTGCAGGTCTCTCCATAAAACCTTAACTAGGGCAGGGATGGGCAACTTTGATGGGGGTGAGGGCCACAAAAAAATCTGATATCATCATGAGGGGCCTCAGTGACTCGCTGGTCTGCGTACCCACATCTATATCCACACATGCAGTCATGCAGTCAGAGCCGACCCTAGCCTTATGGGAGCCGTAAGCTAAATGTTGGTCCCCCCCTTTAGCTACCCCCCTCTTTAGAGTTAATTTCCTTCAATTCTACACATTTTTCCATTGGGAAGATGAGATACGGTGTGACTAACATCTGTGTGCGTGTGCACGCAGGTGTGTATTCATGTGATTGTGTGTGGGTGTACATCTCTGTAATCCTCTCCAGGAGCTGAAGCAGCTGAGGTTAAAACAGGGGATTCAATCAGCATTAGCATAGATCAAACAACATGTTTTATTTTCAGGAGCAGCTGGGTGAGGGTGTGTATGTGTCTTCATTATTGACTGAGTGTGTGAGAGAATATTTGTGTGAGACCCTCTCTGCCCTCCCATTAACCCCAGAGTGTGCGTGTATGCGTGTGCGTGCGCGTGTGTGTGCGTGTGCGTATGTGTGTGCATATGTGTGTGCGTGTGCGTATGTGTGTGTGTGTATGTGCGTATGTGTGTGCGTATGTGTGTGTGTGCGTGCATGTGCATGTGCGTATGTGTGTGCGTGTGCGTATGTGTGCGTGTGTATGTGTGTGTGTGTGCGTGCGTGTGTATGTGTGTGCGTGTGTGTGTGCGTGTGTATGTGTGTGTGTGTGCGCGTGTATGTGTGTGTGTGCGTGTGTCCGTCTTTAGGACTACTACGTGGTGATCCTGTGCCCAGCAGAGATGGATGTACAGGTACGGAGGGTCCTCCACGTGCCCCTGTGGGCACAGAGGGTCATCTACCTGCAGGGCTCCGCCCTCAAGGACCAAGACCTCATGAGGGCCAAGTGAGTCCCCTGCATCGGGCCCCCACTCAGGCGCCCAAAATCACAGCCATGCTACAGGGGCCCCAAATCACAGCTATGCTACAGGGAAAGGGAAAGGAATGTGGGATACCTAGTCAGTTGTATTCAACTGAAATGTGTCTTCTGCATTTAACCCAACCCCTCTGAATCAGAGAGGTGCGGGGGACTTCCATAATCAACATCCACGTCTTTGGCGGCTAGGTAACAGGTTAACTGCCTTGCTCAGGGGCAGAACAACTGATTTTTACCTTGTCAGCTCGGGGATTCGATCCAGCAACCTTCAGTTACTGGCCCAACGTTTTAACCACTAGACTACCTGCCGCCCCTCCAGGGACCCCAAAACAAGACATGCTACAGGGGCATATCTCATAGGCAATGTTAGACAGTTATCAGGGCAGATAGCAGTTACAGTACACTGGCTCTGTTAAATAAAGACAGCAAATAAAATGATTGTATTTTCTCCTCGTCTCTTCTGCTGCCCGGGTAGTAACTCGCTGTGAAGTCGTGTGTGTTAGAAGAACAAATGTATTGTTCTATTGTCCTGTTCCTCCTTTGTTCTCTCTCAAAAACATAACAACATCCACCCCCTCTCTCTCTCCTCTCATCCTTTCATCTCCTGTTCCTCTCTCCTCCTCCTGCCTCTATCTGACCTGTGTCCTGTCTTGGCCTGACCCCTCCTGCTGCTCTACTAACTGGCTGTAGGATGGACGATGCTGAGGCCTGTTTTATCCTCAGTAACCGATTCGAGGTGGACCGCTTCGCTGCTGTACGTTCCTCAATCTCCTTTTAATACTTTTAATCTCCACAACGCCACCCTCCTTCTTTTCCTGTCCTCCTCTCTTCTTTCCCTCCTTCACAGCTTTCTCTCTCTACCTCTACTATATTTTTATCAAAATGTAAATGATCATCCTAAGAACTATTTCACAACTTTTATTTTTCTTCTTATTTTACCCTGGCTCCTATTTTCCTCTCTGCTAAGCCGTTCTTAACAGACTATTTCACACCTGTGACATAATTATGGGAATTTTAGGGAATTTTCCTTTCTGGTATGGCTATAGCTTGTTAGTTCTGTTGAAAGCTCCGTGCCCTAGTTGAAGAGGCTTACCAGGGGGATTGTACATAGAGGAGATACAATCTGTGACTGTGGTGGAGCTACTGGTGCTGCTAATGATTTGAGTCTCTTTCTTGCTACTCTATCCCATCCTCCCTTCCTTCCTTCCTCCCTCTCTCTCTCTCTCTCTCTCTCTCTCTCTCTCTCTTCTCTACCTCTCTCTCTCTCTCTCTTTCTCTCTCTCTCTCTCTCTCTCTCTCTCTCTCTCTCTCTCTCTCTCTCTCTCTTTCTCTCTCTCTCTCTCTCTCTCTCTCTCTCTCTCTCTCTCTCTCTCTCTCTCTCTCTCTCTCTCTCTACCTCTACCTCTCTCTCTCTCTCTCTCCTACTCTCTCTCTCTCTCTCGCTCTCGCTCTCGCTCTCTCTCTCTCGCTCTCTCTCTCTCTCTCTCCTACTCTCTCTCTCGCTCTCGCTCTCTCTCTCTCTCTCTCTCTCTCTCTCTCTCTCTCTCTCTCTCTCTCTCCTACTCTCTCTCTCTCTCTGTCTCTCTCTCTCTCTACCAGGATCACCAGACCATTCTAAGAGCCTGGGCGGTGAAAGACTTTGCCCCAAACTGCCCCCTGTATGTCCAGATCCTCAAACCTGAGAACAAGTTCCACGTCAAGTTTGCAGGTCAGAGCATTGAGGGGAATGTGTGCGTCCGTACGACTATGTACGTACAGTCTTTTTATACATAATGGGGCCAATGTGTGACATTGGGATAAATATTTTCAAATGGTCTAAAAAAATAATAATAATGTAGTTCCACATTTGTACTTAGAGGAATAAAAGGTCATATATGCAACATAACCCATAACTCATAACTCCACCTATTCAACAACATAGACCTAGGACTATACCTCCTTTAAGCAGAGTTCATACACACATTGGCAAGTCCAATTCAAGGACTTTCAGGGACTTTTTCAAGTACTTAATTGTAATTTTCATGGACCTCAATGTTATACGATTGTATATGTTATATAATTGTACTTATAGGGCCTAATATAGAACCCTCCCTCCCCCAAAAAGCTATCAAAAAGTGTCAATAAAGTAGACCACTAAAAATAATGCATTTTTTAGGCCTTGCAAATGCATTAATATTCACATTATTATTACATTCTAAAATATGTGAGAATAATGTGGACATTGCCTGACTAAATAAATTGGATGCATGCATGGCGACCTTTCTGTAGCCTATGTGGCCGACGCAGGCACACATAATAAAGCCATGAATAGCTGTAGCATTACAATCTCACCACCTCTTTTTTTATACTGACCAAGTAGCAAATAACCAGGTTCCTTTTTTAATGGAAGGATTTGTATGTATGGTCAAGTTGAATAGTTGAATGTATAGTTGAAGAGAACAACAGATGTTGTCGTCATCATAATAACATGGTTTTACAGCAACAGAGTAGTGCAGCGCAACACCCTTTCATTGAAGTGGTGGGAAACCAACGAAAGTGACCACATCTCTCACTAAACTGATCAAAAAAGAAATCACAGATAATGAATTATGAGGGAGCAGGAGAACTTGTAAATTGTCTTCAATAATTACAAGGACTTTTCAAGCACCAATCTGAGGAAATGTCAAATTATTATTATTATTATTTTTTTTAAACCATCAGAAAACATGACCTTGATGTTTTCTCTGTTCAATCTAACAAGACCCTGCTGTGAATCAAGCAGACAACAGATGATCAACATCAATTCGCTAGGGATATTAGATCCAACATGAATCCAGGCACAACTGTCTCCACCATAAGGAATGAGACACCAAAACAATTTTTTTTCCAGCACTTGGGCTGTTGTTGCATCGCATGCACTATCACAACAACTGTTCATCACTTGACTCTCATTCAGAAAATTCCTTCCTGGATCAGATGATGATGTATGAAAATAAAGCACCGTAACTAATCAGCTGGACACCAAATACACATCCAACAAGTGTTATGCATAGTTATTGAAGAACCACGTTAATGACAGTATCGATTTAGGTACTAAGTATCAAGGTAATACTCTTTCGGTTAGCAATCACATCATTTGGGATTTGTGTGCCCATGAAAACTGTGTTCACCCCCTGACATAAGGAGACACAAAATGTTATGTAGTTACACTGCATTTCTGAGATCTCTTTACAAAAAACTGTCCGACAGCCAGATCCAGAATTCTTACAGGGTTCAAGTTCAATCTTTAACTGATTAATGCTTAATATATAATATAATGATATCCTACACTTCCATAAATGCAAGGACAGAAAAGTCATGTTTTATGTCACACGATTTCGGACAAATCCGTCAAGACACCAACCATGATAAAGGGTTAAACATAGGTTTTAAATCAACTGGTGAATTTTATTAAGTAGAGCTGTGATCCCCCTTATATCTTAATATAATGACTTGAAAAAAATGGACAGATTATTATCAATGATTTATCAACAGCTGTAACAAGTTGTCAAGTGTAGGAAATCCTCACTGGTACCCTAGTTTAGAGAAAGACCCATATGTGTCTTTCTCTGTTCCAGCATACTATGAACTGACAGCCATTTCCCCAGAGTTTCTGGTCTGCTTGATTAAGAGCCAGTCTCATTTTCCACCTGAGCACCTCCTGTGATTTGTGACAGTCTTTCCAGGTGTATTCTATGCATTTCCTATCAGACAAGATATTATAAAGCAGGATACCCATTCCATTCTCTCCGGCTCTCCCGTGATGGACAGATTGTGTTGGCAGCGTGTCTGGGAGGAGTCATTTTATTAGCATGGACACTTTGCCTCCAGGGAAACAAAGCCTTTTCCTGTTCAGCAAACCCCTCTCTCTCTCTCTCTCTCTCTACCTCTACCTCTCTCTCTCTCTCTCTCTCTCTCTCTCTCTCTCCTACTCTCTCTCTCTCTCTCTCTCTCTCTCGCTCTTGCTCTCTCTCTCTCTCTCTCTCCTCTCTCTCCCCTCTCTCTCTCTCTCTCTCTCTCTCTCTCTCTCTCTCTCTCTCTCTCTCTCTTTATCTCTTTTGCTCTCAATTCAATTCAAAGGGCTTTATTGGCATGGAAAACATATGTTTACATTGCCAAAGCAAGTGAAATAGATAATAAACAAAAGTGAAATGGATATGGGAGTTTATATATTTTGGGGGGAATTCTTTGTGGGTCTCTGTAATCTGAGGGAAATATGTCTCTCTAATATAGTCAGACATTTGGCAGGAGGTTAGGAAGTGTAGCTCAGATTCCCACCTCATTTTGTGGGCAGTGTGCACATAGTCTGTCTTCTCTTGAGCCAGGTCTGCCTAGGGCAGCCTCTCTCAATAGCAAGGCCATGCTCACTGAGTCTGTACATAGTCAAAGCTTTGCTTAATTTGGGGTCAGTCACAGTGGTCAGGTATTCTGCCACTGTGTACTCTTTGTTTAGGGCAAAATAGCATTCCAGTTTGCTCTTTTTTGGTAAATTCATTCCAATGTGTCAAGTAATTATCTTTTTGTTTTCTCATGATTTGGTTGGATCTAATTGTGTTGCTGTCCTGGGGCTCTGTGGGGTCTGTTTGTGAACAGATCCCCAAGACCAGCTTGCTTAAAATATTATTCTCTAGGTTAATCTCTCTGTAGGTGATGGCTTTGTTATGGAAGGTTTGGGAATCACTTCCTTTTAGATGGTTTTAGAATTATTGAACTGCTCTTTTCTCGATTTTAATAATTAGCAGATATCGGCCTAATTCTGCTCTGCATGCATTATTTTGTGTATTATGTTGTACACAGAGGATATTTTTTTTGCAGAATTCTGCATGCAGAGTCTCAATTTGGTGTTTGTCCCATTTTGTGAATTCTTGGTTGGTGAGCGGACCCCAGACCTCACAACCATAAAGGGCAATGGGTTCTATAACTGATTCAGGTATTTTTTGCCAGATCCTAATTGGTATGTCAAATTTAATGTTCCTTTTGATGGCATAGAATGCCCTTCTTGCCTTGTCGCTCAGATTGTTCGCAGCTTTGTAAAAGTAACCTGTGATGCTGATATTTAGGCCGAGGTAGGTATTGTTTTTTGTGTGCTCTAGGGCAACGGTGTCTAGATGGAATTTGTATTCGTGGTCATGGCAACTGGGCCTTTTTTGGAACAGCATTATTTTTGTCTTACTGAGATCTACTGATGGCCCAGATCTGACAGAATCTGTGCAGAAGATCTAGGTGCTGCTTGGTTGGGGACAGAAGAACCAGATCATCAGCAAAGAGTAGACATTTTTTACTTCAGATTTTAGTAAGGTGAGGCCGGGTGCTGCAGACTGTTCTAGTGCCCTTGCTAATTCATTGATACAGTGCCTTGAGAAAGTATTCGGCCCCCTTGAACTTTGCGACCTTTTGCCACATTTCAGGCTTCAAACATAAAGATATAAAACTGTATTTTTTTCTGAAGAATCAACAACAAGTGGGACACAATCATGAAGTGGAACGACATTTATTGGATATTTCAAACTTTTTTAACAAATCAAAAACTGAAAAATTGGGCGTGCAAAATTATTCAGCCCCCTTAAGTTAATACTTTGTAGCGCCACCTTTTGCTGCGATTACAGCTGTAAGTCGCTTGGGATATGTCTCTATCAGTTTTGCACATCGAGAGACTGACATTTTTTCCCATTCCTCCTTGCAAAACAGCTCGAGCTCAGTGAGGTTGGATGGAGAGCATTTGTGAACAGCAGTTTTCAGTTCTTTCCACAGATTCTCGATTGGATTCAGGTCTGGACTTTGACTTGGCCATTCTAACACCTGGATATGTTTATTTTTGAACCATTCCATTGTAGATTTTGCTTTATGTTTTGGATCATTGTCTTGTTGGAAGACAAATCTCCGTCCCAGTCTCAGGTCTTTTGCAGACTCCATCAGGTTTTCTTCCAGAATGGTCCTGTATTTGGCTCCATCCATCTTCCCATCAATTTTAACCATCTTCCCTGTCCCTGCTGAAGAAAAGCAGGCCCAAACCATGATGCTGCCACCACCATGTTTGACAGTGGGGATGGTGTGTTCAGGGTGATGAGCTGTGTTGCTTTTACACCAAACATAACGTTTTGCATTGTTGCCAAAAAGTTCCATTTTGGTTTCATCTGACCAGAGCACCTTCTTCCACATGTTTGGTGTGTCTCCCAGGTGGCTTGTGGCAAACTTTAAACGACACTTTTTATGGATATCTTTAAGAAATGGCTTTCTTCTTGCCACTCTTCCATAAAGGCCAGATTTGTGCAATATACGACTGATTGTTGTCCTATGGACAGAGTCTCCCACCTCAGCTGTAGATCTCTGCAGTTCATCCAGAGTGATCATGGGCCTCTTGGCTGCATCTCTGATCAGTCTTCTCCTTGTATGAGCTGAAAGTTTAGAGGGACGGCCAGGTCTTGGTAGATTTGCAGTGGTCTGATACTCCTTCCATTTCAATAGTATCGCTTGCACAGTGCTCCTTGTGATGTTTAAAGCTTGGGAAATATTTTTGTATCCAAATCCGGCTTTAAACGTCTTCACAACAGTATCTCGGACCTGCCTGGTGTGTTCCTTGTTCTTCATGATGCTCTCTGCGCTTTTAACGGACCTCTGAGACTATCACAGTGCAGGTGCATTTATACAGAGACTTGATTACACACAGGTGGATTGTATTTATCATCATTAGTCATTTAGGTCAACATTGGATCATTCAGAGATCCTCACTGAACTTCTGGAGAGAGTTTGCTGCACTGAAAGTAAAGGGGCTGAATAATTTTGCACGCCCAATTTTTCAGTTTTTGATTTGTTAAAAAAGTTTGAAATATCCAATAAATGTCGTTCCACTTCATGATTGTGTCCCACTTGTTGTTGATTCTTCACAAAAAAATACAGTTTTATATCTTTATGTTTGAAGCCTGAAATGTGGCAAAAGGTTGCAAAGTTCAAGGGGGCCGAATACTTTCGCAAGGCACTGTATATATGTTGAAGAGGGTGGGGCTCAAGCTGCATCCCTGTCTCACCCCACGGCCCTGTGGAAAGAAATGTGTGTGTTATTTACAATTTTAACTGCACACTTGTTGTTTGTGCACATGGATTTTATAATGTCGTATGTTTTTCCCCCAATTTCTATAGAAGACCCTCATGCCAAATTGAGTCAGAAGCTTTTTTGAAATCAACAAAGCATGAAAAGACTTTGCCTTTTGTTTTGGTTTGTTTGTTTGTCAATTAGTGTGTACAGGGTGAATACGTGGTCTGTCGTACGGTAATTTGGTAAAAAGCCAATTTGACATTTGCTCAGTACATTGTTTTCACTGAGGAAATGTACAAGTCTGCTGTTAATGATAATACAGAGGATTTACCCAAGGTTGCTGTTGACGCGTATCCCACGGTAGTTATTAGGGTCAAATTTTCCTTTACTTTTGTGAATTGGGGTGATATTTCAGAAGATGCCAAAGCTGAGTTTGATGTTAAAGAGTTTAAAAAAACTAATTGAAATTTGTGGTCTTGAATATTTTATCATTTCATTTAGGTCAACACCACAGGCCTTTTTGGGTCAGAGGGTTTGTATTTTGTCCTGTAGTTCATTGTAGCTCTCTCTAACTCTGTCTCTGTCTCTCTCACCAATATCGCACTTCTCTAATTTCATCCTCGGGAACGTCAAACTCAATCCTATTTCCCTGCCTTCGTCTCAATTAATGATTCATATTTTATCCCATTACATTAGTCAAGGAAATCCAGTTTCTGCCTGCCTAATTTGCTTGCTGTATGCAGGGAGTCATCTATCGGCACTGCCTTACCTTTTAACAGTCTGAATTCCATCTGAATGCATGGGTTTGTTATTAGTTTAGGCTGGGGCGTTACCAAGGAGATGGATTAGCATGAAGCTGCTTTTTCTATTCTCCTATGTCTGCCTATCTCCTCTACTGTGTTGCTTCTCTCGGTCACGTACCAGTCCTGGAGGTCTGAGGAGAGCTCTGTGGCGATTTCTGATTGGTGCTGTAGGGCAGAATGCTGAATGTTATGGTATCGGCTAGCCAAAAATACCTTGTCCAAGGCAAATGCGGATGTTTGAGGGGTACTTGAAATGTCTCATTTGCATATCTTTGATGTGATTGGGGAAGGACTGCATGTGCAGTACTGTGGGAACTAAATCAAACATTTTTGTGCAAGGTCTTGATTCCTTTCATCGTGTTTCTTCATACGTTTTCTTTTCAGATAAATAAATTCAGTTGTGAAAAGAAATGTTGAATGTCCTCCAGTCTGGCTCTTTTAGTATTAAGTGGAGGAATGTGTCATAGATAGAAAACCTACTAGTGCTTCTACAGTTAGCTTGCATACGGGATAGTAGCTACATTGAATAGAGCTGAAATGCTACCTGAATCACAATGAAGACAACATCACAGAGAGGAATGGTTTCGCAACATTTCAATTTATCCCCAAAATAAATCAATTAATGCATGTGAGTCAATTTAACAGACACAGCCAATCTCTTCATATCAACACAATAAAGCCACTACTTAATACAGTGTTCTTCCTGTCAGTGGTCAAGTAACCAGAGTGGAGGAAACTGGAGGAACCAATTGGTGCAGCAATGGGCTTTTAGTGGCATGGACAGGCACGTTGTAACAGGGTGCTGAATTCCCTCGTTATAAGTGCCAGTGTGGGTGGAACTAATGAGACGCAGTGGAGACTTGATTTGATCCCCACAAATATCTTAACAACTGACTAATGTCTATTATATTAGATCATATACACTGAGTGTACAAAACGTTAGGAACACCTTCCTAATATTGAGCCTTTTGACCTCAGAACAGCCTCAATTCATTGGGGCATGGACTCAGTCCATGGTGATGCTGGCCCATGTTGACTCCAATGCTCCAATGCTTTGACACAGTTGTGTCAAGTTGGCTGGATGTCGTTTGGATGGTGGACCATTCTTGATACACATGGGAAACTGTTGAGTGTGAAAAAATCCAGCAGCATTGTAGTTTTTGACTCAAACCGGTGTGCATGGCACCTACTACCATACCCCGTTCACAGGCACTTAAACCTTTTGTCTTGCCCATTCACCCTTGAATGGCCCACATACACAATACATGTCTCATAGCTTAAAAATCCTTCTTTAACCTGTCTCCTCCCCTTCATCTACACTGATTGAAGTGGATTTAACAAGTGACATCAATAAGGGATCGTAGCTTTCACCTGGATTCACCTGGTCAGTCGATGTCATGGAAAGAGCAGGTGTTCCTGATGTTTTTTTACACTCAGTGTATGTTGGGAGAGGCAGAGAGGCAGAGAGAGGAGACTGCCACTCAAGTTCTCTCTCTGTGTGTGGAGGATCAGAGGGGGTTTATATATGAATCAGAATTGGCTTGTGGGTTGACTGGGTTGCATGGTGTTGATTTTCCCTGACCAAATGTTGAACAACAATGACCTGGTGTTTCTGGTGGGCTGAGCTATATTAGCCTGGTCAATAGCCTGGTCACTTACACATACCATCACACAATAACTGCATGCTGATTTAATTAGGGTTGCTGTTTGGGCAGACCTGCAGTAATTACTATCTGCTGCCAGCGTGGGAGTTCACCTCGCACAGAGACACACACAGAGACATACACGTTTAGCACACACAGATACACACACACATCCTTCACACACACACACACCTCTCACACACACTGATCAACTCTCCATACCAAATGTATTTAATATTGTCTGTGCTTAAACTGGAACATAGTGGATGCACAGTAACATGCTATACATGACTCCAGAGCTTTGGCTCTGCTCTTCACAGCTGTATGGGTTTTGACAGACAGCCGTTCTGAACTTGAGCATCTGTAAATTACGATGAATCTATGTATTTTGAAAGATGAGACATTGAGGATTATAATAAATACCACTTTGATGTCATCGAACCAAGCCAAAGACTCGTGAGTCCAAATGTGCACTCAAAAAACTCATGTCATATCCAGTGTCAATGTTTCTGATCACTATGTTTGATGTACAGTTCCAAGATGAGATGTTGTTCTACCCTGGGTTGTCCTGAACAGAATGAATCTGTTTGTGTATTATGATGAACATTTTCCACATCTGAATGAACTCGTGACTCCGTTCTATGCACACCGTACGACCTGCTTTTCTAATAGCATTGTGAAAGCCTCACACCGTACGACCTGCTTTTCTAATAGCATTGTGAAAGCCTCACACCGTACGACCTGCTTTTCTAATAGCATTGTGAAAGCCTCACACCGTACGACCTGCTTTTCTAATTGCATTGTGAAAGCCTCACACCGTACGACCTGCTTTTCTAATTGCATTGTGAAAGCCTCACACCGTACGACCTGCTTTTCTAATAGCATTGTGAAAGCCTCACACCGTACGACCTGCTTTTCTAATAGCATTGTGAAAGCCTCACACCGTACGACCTGCTTTTCTAATAGCATTGTGAAAGCCTCACACCGTACGACCTGCTTTTCTAATTGCATTGTGAAAGCCTCACACCGTAAGATTGTATTTTATAATTTAGCTGGTCATGTTGGCAATAGAACAAGCTTTCAAATCATGCCCACCTGACCCAGATTGCGATTTATAATGGACCATTACTGGTTGCGTGAACAACAACAGTAGTTGTGTAAAGGCAGGGATGCAGAGCTGTGTTCCAACGTGCTCTATTTCCTCAACGACACTGCTAGGAGAACTAAAGGAAAACACCTTATAGTTGAAGACTCTTTGAGTGCATTGAAATGACTTGGGGACTGTGCCCACACTGGAGGGTTGTGTGGCCACTTGAAGACACCAGCTAGTCCTCTCACTCAAACCCTTGTCATATTTTTGTGTTATGTTGCACCTACCCCACATTTTCCAGAAATATTCTTATCATGTTACTGAATGTATCTAGAGTTTTCTTTTCGATTTCATTATTGACAAATGCTGTGAAAAGTATAGTTAACGTAAAATGCACATAAAATCAACAGTGTAATGTTTGGATTCATTCAGTCTTGTGTCAGGTGAACTAAACTCAGCAAAAAAAGAAATGTCCCTTTTTCAGGATACTGTCTTTCAAAGATAAATCGTAAAATCCAAATAGCTTCACAGATCTTAATTGTAAAGGGTTTAAACACTGTTTCCCATGCTTGTTCAATGAACCATAAACAGTTAATGAACATGCACCTGTGGAACGGTCGTTAAGACACCAACAGCTTACAGACGGTAGGCAATTAAGGTCACAGTTATGAAAACTTAGGACACTAAAGAGGCCTTTCTACGGACTCTGAAAAACACCAAAAGAAAGATGCCCAGGGTCCCCGCTCATCTGCGTGAATGTGCCTCAGGCATGCTGCAAGGAGGCTTGAGGACTCCAGATGTGGCCAGGGCAATACATTTCAATGTCCGTACTGTGAGACGCCTAAAGACAGCGCTACAGGGAGACAGGACGGACAGCTGATCGTCCTCGCAGTGGCAGACCACGTGTAACAACACCAGCACAGGATTGGTACATTCGAACACCACACCTGCGGGACAGGTACAGGATGGCAACAACAACTGCCCGTTACACCAGGAACACACAATCCCTCCATCAGTGCTCAGACTGTCCTCAATAGGCTGAGAGAGGCTGGACTGAGGGCTTGTTGGCCTGTTGTAAAGGCAGGTCCTCACCAGACATCACCAGCAACAAGGTCGCCTATGGGCACAAACCCACCATCGCTGGACCAGACAGGACTGGCAATAAGTGCTCTTCACTGACGAGTCGCGGTTTGTCTCACCAGGGGTGATGGTCGGATTCGCGTTTATCGTCAAAGCAATGAGCATTACACCGAGGCCTGTAATCTGGAGAGGGATCGATTTGGAGGTGGAGGGCCCGTCATGGTCTGGGGCAGTTTGTCACAGCATCATCGGACTGAGCTTGTTGTCATTGCAGGCAATCTCAATGCTGTGCATTACAGGGAAGACATCCTCCTCCCTCATGTGGTATCATGCTGACATGACCTTCCAGCATGACAATGCCACCAGCCATACTGTTCGTTCTGTGAGTGATTTCCTGCAAGACAGGAATGTCAGTGTTCTGCCATGGTCAGTGAAGAGCCCGGATCTCAATCCCATTGAGCACATCTGGGACCTGTTGGATCGGAGGGTGAGGGCTAGGGCCATTCCCCCCCAGAAATGTCCGGGAACTTGCAGGTGCCTTGGTGGAAGAGTGGGGTAACATCCCACAGCAAGAACTGGCAAATCTGATGCAGTCCATGAGGAGGAGATGCACTGCAGTTCTTAATGCAGCTGTTGGCCACACCATATATATCTTTTTTTTTTAACCTTTATTTAACTAGACAAGTCAGTTAAGAACAAATTCTTATTTTCAGTGTGTTAACTGCCTTGTTAAGGGGCAGAACGACAGATCTGACTGTTACTTTTGATTTTGACCCCCCCCCCCTTTGTTCAGGGACACATTATTCCATTTCTGTTAGTCACATGTCTGTGGAACTTGTTCAGTTTATGTCTCAGTTGTTGAATCTTGTTATGTTCATACAAATATTTACACATGTTAAGTTTGCTGAAAATAAACGCAGTTGACAGTGCAGTTTTTTTTACTGAGTTTATTATGTCCTCACCTTTAGTCTAATAATTTCCCCACAATCTCCAAACTGTTCCGTTTTCATTTCTATCATGGTATGCATATGCTTTCCATATTTTATTCTGTAAGAAACATTTCAATTTAGCCCTATCCATATAGGTCAATTCCCACGAGTTTAAGGGATTTCATTAATGATGATGAAAATAATAATAATAATATATTGTATTTATATAGTGATTTTCAAGCACCCAAAGTCACTTTACATAAATTAAAACAAGAATGAAAAATCTAAAACAATACCATACTAACCAGAAATAGAATAGAAAGATGAAACAAAGAGTAGGGAGAAGGGCTCAAAGAGTAGGGAGAAGGGCTCAAAGATTAGGGAGAAGGGCTCAAAGAGTAGGGAGTAGGGCTCAAAGAGTAGGGGGTAGGGCTCAAAGACTGGGCTCAAAGAGTAGGAAGAAGGACTCAAAGGGTAGGAAGAAGGACTCAAAGAGTAGGGGGTAGGGCTCAAAGAGTAGGGCTCAAAGAGTAGGAAGAAGGACTCAAAGAGTAGGGAGTAGGGCTCAAAGAGTAGGGCTCAAAGAGAAGGGAGAAGGACTCAAAGAGTAGGGAGTAGGGCTCAAAGAATAGGGGGTAGGGCTCAAAGAGTAGGGCTCAAAGACTGGGAAGAAGGACTCAAAGAGTAGGAAGAATGACTCAAAGATGAGGGAATAGGGCTCAAAGAGTAGGGGGTAGGGCTCAAAGAATGGGCTCAAAGAGTAGGAAGAAGGACTCAAAGAGTAGGAAGAAGGACTCAAAGAGTGGGGGGTAGGGCTCAAAGAAGGGTTCAAAGACTGGGAAGAAGGACTCAAAGAGTAGGGAGTAGGGCTCAAAGAGTAGGGCTCAAAGAGTAGGAAGAAGGACTCAAAGAGTAGGGAGTAGGGCTCAAAGAGTAGGGGGTAGGGCTCAAAGAGTAGGAAGAAGGACTCAAAGAGTAGGAAGAAGGACTCAAAGAGTAGGGGGTAGGGCTCAAAGAGTAGGGGGTAGGGCTCAAAGAGTAGGGAGAAGAGCTCAAAGAGTAGGGAGAAGGGCTCAAAGAGTAGGGAGAAGGGCTCAAAGGGATTTTGTTAGTTATTCTCACTCAGATATCATAATAACATTAACTTAAGTCATTACAAAATTTGTAAAATTGCAGGAAAATAGCTTTAAAACTGCAAAAATGTCTCTCCAACTCATGACAAAAATGGTAGAATTGCAGTAAATTTGCTGTAAACCTGTAAAACAAATGATCTCTGCCCCATGGAAAAATGTGTGGAATTGCATAAAATGTTTTATAAAATTGCAAAGTTTTACTTTAAAACATACATTTCTCTCCACCATTAAGAGGGGCCACTAAAATGTTTTGTTGTGAGGTGGGGGGCCCACAAGGCTTGATCTGAGTCATTTTGTTCTGTTCTCTGCTGTAGCAGCATTGATAGGAACATAAGGCTAGCAGGGTACTGATGATTTGATCCCAAAACATTAAGCTGTCATGATTCATTACACAGAATACTACAGTACTTACTATAAAATTCTGTAGAAAACTGTATTATACTGTAGAATTCTATACTATACACTGTAGTATACCTCGATCATGTAAAGTACTTACTACAGAATGTTGTAGTATACTGTAGAATACTATAGTAAATAGTAGAGTATACTACAGACCACAAAAACACTACAGTAATTACTACAGTATACTACAGTCCGCAAAAACAATACAGTAATTACTATAATATAAACCAATATTATTTTCTTACTACAGTATTTATACTATAGTAAACTGTAAATATTACAGTATACTACAGTCATATCTGCAAAACTATAGTAAATACTAGAGTTTTCACTGTAGTATATACTATAGTGAATACCACAGTAAAGTCTGCAAAAACAATACAGTGAATACGTTGTTTTTCTTCATCTGGGTACATATTATGATCCAAACATTCTTTCTTTCCCACTATGCCTGTAATTTATACAAATATTATCATCATCAACAACATTTTCCTCTCTGTTGGTGAGTCTAATGGAAGTAAAGCTGCTAGACAGAAAGGACCTGTGTCTCATTGCTTTTATGTGTTTACTAGCTACTAACCTTCTCCTGAGGCACGAGAGGCGAGGCTGGACAATTCTAGCTACCAACGTTTCTGCCGACAATCAATATGCAAAGCACATCTGGGCATTTAAGGCCAAGATCTCATTTGTACCAAACACTGTACCCCTAATAATATTTGTCCACTGATTACAGCATATGATGTAATCAAGAATTACACAGCAGGGAAAATGACTGCTCCCTGAGCCTCATTTTATTGGTCATAACTCTATATTGTTTTTTTGTCACAAAGAGATGAGAGAGAAGGTAGCAGAAAAACAAGAGAAACAGACAAGGCAGGAGCAGTGAAGGTGGAGTGATGGGTGTTATCTATGTTTGTTCAGGCTGGTTCCGTTTTCTCCCTCCTTCCCAGGCCTTTGCTAAGTGTGTGAGAGTGTGAAAGGTCCTTTAATTAGACACTGCACTGCAGGGGTGTTGCCAGGTCCCCTTAACCCCAAAATAAGATATAGAGCAAAGAAATACAAAAACAACCCAGAATTTAAACTGAACAGGTAAGAACAACCCCGAATATAAACTGAAAGGGTAAAAACAACCCAGAATGTAAGCTGAAAGGGTAAAAACAACCCAGAATGTAAGCTGAAAGGGTAAAAACAACCCAGAATATAAACTGAACGGGTAAAAACAACCCCGAATATAAACTGAAGGGGTAAAAACAACCCAGAATATAAACTGAAGGGGTAAAAACAACCCCAAATATAAACTGAACGGGTAAAAACAACCCCGAATATAAACTGAAAGGGAAAAAACAACCCAGAATATAAACTGAAGGGGTAAAAACAACCCCGAATATAAACTGAAAGGGTAAAAACAACCCAAAATATAAACTGAAGGGGTAAAAACAACCCAGAATGTAAACTGAAAGGGTAAAAACACCCCAGAATGTAAACTGAAAGGGTAAAAACAACCCAGAATGTAAACTGAAAGAGTAAAAACAACCCAAAATATAAACTGAAGGGGTAAAAACAACCCAGAATGTAAGCTGAAAGGGTAAAAACAACCCAGAATGTAAGCTGAAAGGGTAAAAACAACCCAGAATGTAAACTGAAAGAGTAAAACAACCCCAAATATAAACTGAACGGGTAAAAACAACCCCGAATATAAACTGAAAGGGTAAAAACAACCCAAAATATAAACTGAAAGGGTAAAAACAACCCAGAATGTAAACTGAAAGGGTAAAAACAACCCAGAATGTAAACTGAAAGGGTAAAAAACAACCCAGAATGTAAGCTGAAAGGGTAAAAACAACCCAGAATGTAAGCTGAAAGGGTAAAAACAACCCAGAATGTAAACTGAAAGGGTAAAAACAACCCAGAATGTAAGCTGAAAGGGTAAAAACAACCCAGAATGTAAGCTGAAAGGGTAAAAACAACCCAGAATGTAAACTGAAAGGGTAAAAACAACCCAGAATGTAAACTGAAAGGGTAAAAACAACCCCGAATATAAACTGAAAGGGTAAAAACAACCCAAAATATAAACTGAAAGGGTAAAAACAACCCAGAATGTAAACTGAAAGGGTAAAAACAACCCAGAATGTAAACTGAAAGGGTAAAAACAACCCAGAATGTAAGCTGAAAGGGTAGAAACAACCCAGAATGTAAGCTGAAAGGGTAAAAACAACCCAGAATGTAAGCTGAAAGGGTAAAAACAACCCAGAATGTAAACTGAAAGGGTAAAAGCAACCCAGAATGTAAGCTGAAAGGGTAAAAACAACCCAGAATGTAAGCTGAAAGGGTAAAAACAACCCAGAATATAAACTGAACGGGTAAAAACAACCCTGAATATAAACTGAAGGGGTAAAAACAACCCAGAATATAAACTGAAGGGGTAAAAACAACTCCAAATATAAACTGAACGGTAAAAACAACCCCGAATATAAACTGAAAGGGTAAAAACAACCCAGAATATAAACTGAAGGGGTAAAAACAACTCCGAATATAAACTGAACGGGTAAAAACAACCCCGAATATAAACTGAAAGGGTAAAAACAACCCAAAATATAAACTGAAGGGGTAAAAACAACCCAGAATGTAAGCTGAAAGGGTAAAAACAACCCAGAATGTAAGCTGAAAGGGTAAAAACAACCCAGAATGTAAACTGAAAGAGTAAAAACAACCCCAAATATAAACTGAACGGGTAAAAACAACCCCGAATATAAACTGAAAGGGTAAAAACAACCCAAAATATAAACTGAAAGGGTAAAAACAACCCAGAATGTAAACTGAAAGGGTAAAAACAACCCAGAATGTAAACTGAAAGGGTAAAAACAACCCAGAATGTAAGCTGAAAGGGTAAAAACAACCCAGAATGTAAACTGAAAGAGTAAAACAACCCCAAATATAAACTGAACGGGTAAAAACAACCCCGAATATAAACTGAAAGGGTAAAAACAACCCAAAATATAAACTGAAAGGGTAAAAACAACCCAGAATGTAAACTGAAAGGGTAAAAACAACCCAGAATGTAAACTGAAAGGGTAAAAACAACCCAGAATGTAAGCTGAAAGGGTAAAAACAACCCAGAATGTAAGCTGAAAGGGTAAAAACAACCCAGAATGTAAACTGAAAGGGTAAAAACAACCCAGAATGTAAGCTGAAAGGGTAAAAACAACCCAGAATGTAAGCTGAAAGGGTAAAAACAACCCAGAATGTAAACTGAAAGGGTAAAAACAACCCAGAATGTAAACTGAAAGGGTAAAAACAACCCTGAATATAAACTGAAAGGGTAAAAACAACCCAAAATATAAACTGAAAGGGTAAAAACAACCCAGAATGTAAACTGAAAGGGTAAAAACAACCCAGAATGTAAACTGAAAGGGTAAAAACAACCCAGAATGTAAGCTGAAAGGGTAAAAACAACCCAGAATGTAAGCTGAAAGGGTAAAAACAACCCAGAATGTAAGCTGAAAGGGTAAAAACAACCCAGAATGTAAACTGAAAGGGTAAAAACAACCCAGAATGTAAGCTGAAAGGGTAAAAACAACCCAGAATGTAAGCTGAAAGGGTAAAAACAACCCAGAATATAAACTGAACGGGTAAAAACAACCCTGAATATAAACTGAAGGGGTAAAAACAACCCAGAATATAAACTGAAGGGGTAAAAACAACCCCAAATATAAACTGAACGGGTAAAAACAACCCCGAATATAAACTGAAAGGGTAAAAACAACCCAGAATATAAACTGAAGGGGTAAAAACAACCCCGAATATAAACTGAACGGGTAAAAACAACCCCGAATATAAACTGAAAGGGTAAAAACAACCCAAAATATAAACTGAAGGGGTAAAAACAACCCAGAATGTAAGCTGAAAGGGTAAAAACAACCCAGAATGTAAGCTGAAAGGGTAAAAACAACCCAGAATGTAAACTGAAAGAGTAAAAACAACCCCAAATATAACTGAACGGGTAAAAACAACCCCGAATATAAACTGAAAGGGTAAAAACAACCCAAAATATAAACTGAAAGGGTAAAACAACCCAGAATGTAAACTGAAAGGGTAAAAACAACCCAGAATGTAAGCTGAAAGGGTAAAAACAACCCAGAATGTAAGCTGAAAGGGTAAAAACAACCCAGAATGTAAACTGAAAGGGTAAAAACAACCCAGAATGTAAGCTGAAAGGGTAAAAACAACCCCGAATATAAACTGAAAGGGTAAAAACAACCCAGAATATAAACTGAAGGGGTAAAAACAACCCAGAATGTAAACTGAAAGGGTAAAAACAACCCAGAATGTAAACTGAAAGGGTAAAAACAACCCCGAATATAAACTGAAAGGGTAAAAACAACCCAAAATATAAACTGAAAGGGTAAAAACAACCCAAAATATAAACTGAAGGGGTAAAAACAACCCAGAATGTAAACTGAAAGGGTAAAAACAACCCAGAATGTAAACTGAAAGAGTAAAAACAACCCAAAATATAAACTGAAGGGGTAAAAACAACCCAGAATGTAAGCTGAAAGGGTAAAAACAACCCAGAATGTAAGCTGAAAGGGTAAAAACAACCCAGAATGTAAACTGAAAGAGTAAAACAACCCAAATATAAACTGAACGGGTAAAAACAACCCTGAATATAAACTGAAAGGGTAAAAACAACCCAAAATATAAACTGAAAGGGTAAAAACAACCCAGAATGTAAACTGAAAGGGTAAAAACAACCCAGAATGTAAACTGAAAGGGTAAAAACAACCCAGAATTTAAGCTGAAAGGGTAAAAACAACCCAGAATGTAAGCTGAAAGGGTAAAAACAACCCAGAATGTAAACTGAAAGGGTAAAAACAACCCAGAATGTAAGCTGAAAGGGTAAAAAACAACCCAGAATGTAAGCTGAAAGGGTAAAAACAACCCAGAATGTAAACTGAAAGGGTAAAAACAACCCAGAATGTAAACTGAAAGGGTAAAAACAACCCCGAATATAAACTGAAAGGGTAAAAACAACCCAAAATATAAACTGAAAGGGTAAAAACAACCCAGAATGTAAACTGAAAGGGTAAAAACAACCCAGAATGTAAACTGAAAGGGTAAAACAACCCAGAATGTAAGCTGAAAGGGTAAAAACAACCCAGAATGTAAGCTGAAAGGGTAAAAACAACCCAGAATGTAAGCTGAAAGGGTAAAAACAACCCAGAATGTAAACTGAAAGGGTAAAAACAACCCAGAATGTAAGCTGAAAGGGTAAAAAACAACCCAGAATGTAAGCTGAAAGGGTAAAAACAACCCAGAATATAAACTGAACGGGTAAAAACAACCCTGAATATAAACTGAAGGGGTAAAAACAACCCAGAATATAAACTGAAGGGGTAAAAACAACCCCAAATATAAACTGAACGGGTAAAAACAACCCCGAATATAAACTGAAAGGGAAAAAACAACCCAGAATATAAACTGAAGGGGTAAAAACAACCCCCGAATATAAACTGAAAGGGTAAAAACAACCCAAAATATAAACTGAAGGGGTAAAAACAACCCAGAATGTAAACTGAAAGGGTAAAAACACCCCAGAATGTAAACTGAAAGGGTAAAAACAACCCAGAATGTAAACTGAAAGAGTAAAAACAACCCAAAATATAAACAGAAGGGGTAAAAACAACCCAGAATGTAAGCTGAAAGGGTAAAACAACCCAGAATGTAAGCTGAAAGGGTAAAAAAACACCCAGAATGTAAACTGAAAGAGTAAAACAACCCCAAATATAAACTGAACGGGTAAAAACAACCCCGAATATAAACTGAAAGGGTAAAAACAACCAAAATATAAACTGAAAGGGTAAAAACAACCCAGAATGTAAACTGAAAGGGTAAAAACAACCCAGAATGTAAACTGAAAGGGTAAAAACAACCCAGAATGTAAGCTGAAAGGGTAAAAACAACCCAGAATGTAAGCTGAAAGGGTAAAAACAACCCAGAATGTAAACTGAAAGGGTAAAAACAACCCAGAATGTAAGCTGAAAGGGTAAAAACAACCCAGAATGTAAGCTGAAAGGGTAAAAACAACCCAGAATGTAAACTGAAAGGGTAAAAACAACCCAGAATGTAAACTGAAAGGGTAAAAACAACCCCGAATATAAACTGAAAGGGTAAAAACAACCCAAAATATAAACTGAAAGGGTAAAAACAACCCAGAATGTAAACTGAAAGGGTAAAAACAACCCAGAATGTAAACTGAAAGGGTAAAAACTACCCAGAATGTAAGCTGAAAGGGTAAAAACAACCCCGAATATAAACTGAAAGGGTAAAAACAACCCAGAATATAAACTGAAGGGGTAAAAACAACCCAGAATGTAAACTGAAAGGGTAAAAACAACCCAGAATGTAAACTGAAAGGGTAAAAACAACCCAGAATATAAACTGAAAGGGTAAAAACAACCCAAAATATAAACTGAAAGGGTAAAAACAACCCAGAATGTAAACTGAAAGGGTAAAAACAACCCAGAATGTAAACTGAAAGGGTAAAAACAACCCCGAATATAAACTGAAAGGGTAAAAACAACCCAAAATATAAACTGAAGGGGTAAAAACAACCCAGAATGTAAACTGAAAGGGTAAAAACAACCCAGAATATAAACTGACGGGGTAAAAACAACCCAGAATGTAAGCTGAAAGGGTAAAAACAACCCAGAATGTAAGCTGAAAGGGTAAAAACAACCCAGAATATAAACTGAACGGGTAAAAACAACCCTGAATATAAACTGAAGGGGTAAAAACAACCCAGAATATAAACTGAAGGGGTAAAAACAACTCCAAATATAAACTGAACGGTAAAAAACAACCCCGAATATAAACTGAAAGGGTAAAAACAACCCAGAATATAAACTGAAGGGGTAAAAACAACTCCGAATATAAACTGAACGGGTAAAAACAACCCCGAATATAAACTGAAAGGGTAAAAACAACCCAAAATATAAACTGAAGGGGTAAAAACAACCCAGAATGTAAGCTGAAAGGGTAAAAACAACCCAGAATGTAAGCTGAAAGGGTAAAAACAACCCAGAATGTAAACTGAAAGAGTAAAAACAACCCCAAATATAAACTGAACGGGTAAAAACAACCCCGAATATAAACTGAAAGGGTAAAAACAACCCAAAATATAAACTGAAAGGGTAAAAACAACCCAGAATGTAAACTGAAAGGGTAAAAACAACCCAGAATGTAAACTGAAAGGGTAAAAACAACCCAGAATGTAAGCTGAAAGGGTAAAAACAACCCAGAATGTAAACTGAAAGAGTAAAACAACCCCAAATATAAACTGAACGGGTAAAAACAACCCCGAATATAAACTGAAAGGGTAAAAACAACCCAAAATATAAACTGAAAGGGTAAAAACAACCCAGAATGTAAACTGAAAGGGTAAAAACAACCCAGAATGTAAACTGAAAGGGTAAAAACAACCCAGAATGTAAGCTGAAAGGGTAAAAACAACCCAGAATGTAAGCTGAAAGGGTAAAAACAACCCAGAATGTAAACTGAAAGGGTAAAAACAACCCAGAATGTAAGCTGAAAGGGTAAAAACAACCCAGAATGTAAGCTGAAAGGGTAAAAACAACCCAGAATGTAAACTGAAAGGGTAAAAACAACCCAGAATGTAAACTGAAAGGGTAAAAACAACCCTGAATATAAACTGAAAGGGTAAAAACAACCCAAAATATAAACTGAAAGGGTAAAAACAACCCAGAATGTAAACTGAAAGGGTAAAAACAACCCAGAATGTAAACTGAAAGGGTAAAAACAACCCAGAATGTAAGCTGAAAGGGTAAAAACAACCCAGAATGTAAGCTGAAAGGGTAAAAACAACCCAGAATGTAAGCTGAAAGGGTAAAAACAACCCAGAATGTAAACTGAAAGGGTAAAAACAACCCAGAATGTAAGCTGAAAGGGTAAAAACAACCCAGAATGTAAGCTGAAAGGGTAAAAACAACCCAGAATATAAACTGAACGGGTAAAAACAACCCTGAATATAAACTGAAGGGGTAAAAACAACCCAGAATATAAACTGAAGGGGTAAAAACAACCCCAAATATAAACTGAACGGGTAAAAACAACCCCGAATATAAACTGAAAGGGTAAAAACAACCCAGAATATAAACTGAAGGGGTAAAAACAACCCCGAATATAAACTGAACGGGTAAAAACAACCCCGAATATAAACTGAAAGGGTAAAAACAACCCAAAATATAAACTGAAGGGGTAAAAACAACCCAGAATGTAAGCTGAAAGGGTAAAAACAACCCAGAATGTAAGCTGAAAGGGTAAAAACAACCCAGAATGTAAACTGAAAGAGTAAAAACAACCCCAAATATAAACTGAACGGGTAAAAACAACCCCGAATATAAACTGAAAGGGTAAAAACAACCCAAAATATAAACTGAAAGGGTAAAACAACCCAGAATGTAAACTGAAAGGGTAAAAACAACCCAGAATGTAAACTGAAAGGGTAAAAACAACCCAGAATGTAAGCTGAAAGGGTAAAAACAACCCAGAATGTAAGCTGAAAGGGTAAAAACAACCAGAATGTAAACTGAAAGGGTAAAAACAACCCAGAATGTAAGCTGAAAGGGTAAAAACAACCCCGAATATAAACTGGAAAGGGTAAAAACAACCCAGAATATAAACTGAAGGGGTAAAACAACCCAGAATGTAAACTGAAAGGGTAAAAACAACCCAGAATGTAAACTGAAAGGGTAAAAACAACCCGAATATAAACTGAAAGGGTAAAAACAACCCAAAATATAAACTGAAAGGGTAAAAAACAACCCAAAATATAAACTGAAGGGGTAAAAACAACCCAGAATGTAAACTGAAAGGGTAAAAACAACCCAGAATGTAAACTGAAAGAGTAAAAACAACCCAAAATATAAACTGAAGGGGTAAAAACAACCCAGAATGTAAGCTGAAAGGGTAAAAACAACCCAGAATGTAAGCTGAAAGGGTAAAAACAACCCAGAATGTAAACTGAAAGAGTAAAACAACCCCAAATATAAACTGAACGGGTAAAAACAACCCTGAATATAAACTGAAAGGGTAAAAACAACCCAAAATATAAACTGAAAGGGTAAAAACAACCCAGAATGTAAACTGAAAGGGTAAAAACAACCCAGAATGTAAACTGAAAGGGTAAAAACAACCCAGAATTTAAGCTGAAAGGGTAAAAACAACCCAGAATGTAAGCTGAAAGGGTAAAAACAACCCAGAATGTAAACTGAAAGGGTAAAAACAACCCAGAATGTAAGCTGAAAGGGTAAAAACAAACCCAGAATGTAAGCTGAAAGGGTAAAAACAACCCAGAATGTAAACTGAAAGGGTAAAAACAACCCAGAATGTAAACTGAAAGGGTAAAAACAACCCCGAATATAAACTGAAAGGGTAAAAACAACCCAAAATATAAACTGAAAGGGTAAAAACAACCCAGAATGTAAACTGAAAGGGTAAAAACAACCCAGAATGTAAACTGAAAGGGTAAAAACAACCCAGAATGTAAGCTGAAAGGTAAAAACCAACCCAGAATGTAAGCTGAAAGGGTAAAAACAAACCCAGAATGTAAGCTGAAAGGGTAAAAACAACCCAGAATGTAAACTGAAAGGGTAAAAACAACCCAGAATGTAAGCTGAAAGGGTAAAAAACAACCCAGAATGTAAGCTGAAAGGGTAAAACAACCCAGAATATAAACTGAACGGGTAAAAACAACCTGAATATAAACTGAAGGGGTAAAAACAACCCAGAATATAAACTGAAGGGGTAAAAACAACCCCAAATATAAACTGAACGGGTAAAAACAACCCCGAATATAAACTGAAAGGGAAAAAACAACCCAGAATATAAACTGAAGGGGTAAAAACAACCCCGAATATAAACTGAAAGGGTAAAAACAACCCAAAATATAAACTGAAGGGGTAAAAAACAACCCAGAATGTAAACTGAAAGGGTAAAAACACCCCAGAATGTAAACTGAAAGGGTAAAAACAACCCAGAATGTAAACTGAAAGAGTAAAACAACCCAAAATATAAACAGAAGGGGTAAAAACAACCCAGAATGTAAGCTGAAAGGGTAAAAACAACCCAGAATGTAAGCTGAAAGGGTAAAAACAACCCAGAATGTAAACTGAAAGAGTAAAACAACCCAAATATAAACTGAACGGGTAAAAACAACCCCGAATATAAACTGAAAGGGTAAAAACAACCCAAAATATAAACTGAAAGGGTAAAAACAACCCAGAATGTAAACTGAAAGGGTAAAAACAACCCAGAATGTAAACTGAAGGGTAAAACAACCCAGAATGTAAGCTGAAAGGGTAAAAACAACCCAGAATGTAAGCTGAAAGGGTAAAAACAACCCAGAATGTAAACTGAAAGGGTAAAAACAACCCAGAATGTAAGCTGAAAGGGTAAAAACAACCCAGAATGTAAGCTGAAAGGGTAAAAACAACCCAGAATGTAAACTGAAAGGGTAAAAACAACCCAGAATGTAAACTGAAAGGGTAAAAACAACCCCGAATATAAACTGAAAGGGTAAAAACAACCCAAAATATAAACTGAAAGGGTAAAAACAACCCAGAATGTAAACTGAAAGGGTAAAAACAACCCAGAATGTAAACTGAAAGGGTAAAAACTACCCAGAATGTAAGCTGAAAGGGTAAAAACAACCCCGAATATAAACTGAAAGGGTAAAAACAACCCAGAATATAAACTGAAGGGGTAAAAACAACCCAGAATGTAAACTGAAAGGGTAAAAACAACCCAGAATGTAAACTGAAAGGGTAAAAACAACCCAGAATATAAACTGAAAGGGTAAAAACAACCCAAAATATAAACTGAAAGGGTAAAAACAACCCAGAATGTAAACTGAAAGGGTAAAAACAACCCAGAATGTAAACTGAAAGGGTAAAAAACAACCCCGAATATAAACTGAAAGGGTAAAAACAACCCAAAATATAAACTGAAGGGGTAAAAACAACCCAGAATGTAAACTGAAAGGGTAAAAACAACCCAGAATATAAACTGACGGGGTAAGAACAACCCCGAATATAAACTGAAGGGGTAAAACAAAATCAGAATATAAACTGAAGGGGTAAAAACAACCCAGAATGTAAACTGAGGATGTAAAAACAACCCATAATGTAAACTGAAGGTGTAAAAAACACCCAGAATATAAACTGAAGGTGTAAAAACATCCCAGAATGTAAACTGAAGATGTAAAAACAACCCAGAATGTAAACTGAAGGTGTAAAAACAACCCAGAATGTAAACTGAAGGTGTAAAAACAACCCAGAATGTAAACTGAAGGTGTAAAAACAACCCAGAATGTAAATTGAAGGTGTAAAAACAACCCAGAATATAATCTGAAGGCATAAAAACAACCCATAATGTAAACTGAAGGTATAAAAACAACCCATAATGTAAACTGAAGGGGTAAAAACAACCCAGAATATAAACTGAAAGTGTAAAAACAACCCCGAATATAAACTGAAGGGGTAAAAACAACCCAGAATATAAACTGAAGGGGTAAAAACAACCCAGAATGTAAATTGAAGGGATAAAAAGAGACAATGCCCTAAGGAGGAGAAGAGAAAATAATCTGACATGACAGGGAGTTGACTGTCTTTTTGACGAATGTATATCTCTGCTAATTGCATCATGTTGAGTTGTCAAGTAAGTGCCATTGAGTTAATAATAGATTAAATCATAGTGTAAATTCACCTGATGCAGCCTATTTGATGGAGGGAGGGAGCATCTGGGTAAATGAAGTTGAGATTAATGAAGATGTTTTAATTCCATCAGATTTAATTAGTGTTCTGCATAAACCCCAGCGTTTACACTTAGCTCACAGGCCAGACTTCATCTCAGCCTCTGACTGAGACATCAATTACCACAGCCTTTGGGATGCACCTGCACTAATAAGGTGGCTTTGATCAGACAGACAAAGAAATGCACTCACTCTTGCATACAGGTACAGCAGAGGAGACAGAGCATGTTTGACCCACTACCTACCTGTGAAGACACATCCACTAGACCACCTTTACTCCACACACACAAATGCATACAAAGCTCTCCCTCGCCCTCCATTTGGCAAATCTGATCATAATTCTATCCTCCTGATTCCTGCTTACAAGCAAAAACTAAAGCAGGAAGTACCAGTGACTCGCTCAATACGGAAGTAGTCAGATGAAGCAGATGCTACGCTACAGGACTGTTTTGCTAGCACAGACTGGAATATGTACTGGGATTCATCCAATGGCATCGAGGAGTATACCACCTCACCTCAGGCTTTTGACTCTGTCAATCACCATGTTCTTCTACACCTGCATTGCTTGCTGTTTGGGGTTTTAGGCTGGGTTTCTGTACAGCACTTTGAGATATCAGCTGATGTATGAAGGGCTATATAAATAAATTTGATTTGATTTGATTTATCGGCAGACTCAGTAGCCTCGGTTTTTCTAATGACTGCCTTGCCGGGTTCACCAACTACTTTGCAGACAGAGTCGAGTGTGTCAAATCGGAGGGCATGTTGTCCGGTCCTCTGGCAGTCTCTATGGGGGTGCCACAGGGTTCAATTCTCGGGCTGACTCTTTTCTCTGTATATATCAATGATGTTGCTCTTGCTGCGGGCGATTCCCTGATCCACCTCTACTCAGACGACGCCATTCTGTATACTTCCGGCCCTTCCTTAGACACTGTGCTATCTAACCTCCAAACGAGCTTCAATGCCATACAACACTCCTTCCGTGGCCTCAAACTGCTCTTAAACGCTAGTAAAACCAAATGCATGCTTTTCAACCGTTCGCTGCCTGCACCCGCACACCTGACCAGCATCACCACCCTGGATGGTTCCGACCTAGAATATGTGGATATCTATAAGTACCTAGGTGTCTGGCTAGACTGTAAACTCTCCTTCCAGACTCATATCAAATCCAATCTAAATATCCAATCTAAAATCAAATCTAAAATCAAATCTAGAGTCGGCTTTCTATTCCGCAACAAAGCCTCCTTCACTCATGCCGCCAAACTTACCCTAGTAAAACTGACTATCCTACCGATCCTCGACTTCGGCAAAACCTCCTCATGCCTTTTGCACACAATGTATATAGACTCTTTGTTTCTGCTGTGGTATTGACTTGTTAATTGTTTACTCCATGTGTAACTCTGTGTTGTCTGTTCACATTGCTATGCTTTATCTTGGCCAGGTCGCAGTTGTAAATGAGAACTTGTTCTCAACTAGCCTACCTGGTTAAATAAAGGTGAAATAAAAAAATTAAAAAGTCATCGGGTTCATCAATAAATGCACCGACGACGTCATCCCCACAGTGACAATACGTACATATCCCAACCAGAAGCCATGGATTACAGGCAACATCCGCATCGAGCTAAAGGCTAGAGCTGCCGCTTTCAAGGAGTGGGACACTAATCTGGACGCTTATAAGAAATCCCGCTATGCCCTCAGACGAACCATCAAACAAGCAAAGCGTCAATACAAAATGAAGATGGAATCCTACTACACCTGCTTTGATGCTCGTCGGATGTGACAGGGCTTGAAAACTATTACGGAATACAAAGGGAAACCGAGACACAAGCTGCCCATTGACGTGAGCCTACACTGAAGCATGCACGAGAGCACCAGCTGTTCTAGACGACTGTGTGACAACGCTCTCGTAGCCGATGTGAGCAAGACCTTTAAACAGGTCAACATTCACAAAGCCGCAGGGCCAGACAGATTACCAGGACAAAGCCATATCTCAGACTGGCCAATAAAACGAAAAGATTAAGATGGGCAAAATGACAAATCAAATCAAATCAAATTTATTTATATAGCCCTTCGTACATCAGCTGATATCTCAAACTGCTGTACAGAAACCCAGCCTAAAACCCCAAACAGCAAGCAATGCAGGTGTAGAAGCACGGTGGCTAGGAAAAACTCCCTAGAAAGGCCAAAACCTAGGAAGAAACCTAGAGAGGAACCAGGCTATGTGGGGTGGCCAGTCCTCTTCTGGCTGTGCCGGGTGGAGATTATAACAGAACATGGCCAAGATGTTCAAATGTTCATAAATGACCAGCATGGTCGAATAATAATAAGGCAGAACAGTTGAAACTGGAGCAGCAGCACAGTCAGGTGGAAGTTGAAACTGGAGCAGCAGCATGGCCAGGTGGACTGGGGACAGCAAGGAGTCATCATGTCAGGTAGTCCTGGGGCATGGTCCTAGGGCTCAGGTCAGTTGAAACTGAAACAGCAGCATGACCAAGTGGACTGGGGACAGCAAGGAGTCATCATGTCAGGTAGTCCTGGGGCATGGTCCTAGGGCTCAGGTCCTCCGAGAGAGAGAAAGAAAGAGAGAAGGAGAGAATTAGAGAACGCACACTTAGATTCACACAGGACACCGAATAGGACAGGAGAAGTACTCCAGATATAACAAACTGACCCCAGCCCCCTGACACATAAACTACTGCAGCATAAATACTGGAGGCTGAGACAGGAGGGGTCAGGAGACACTGTGGCCCCATCCGAGGACACCCCCGGACAGGGCCAAACAGGACACAGACGCTGGACAGAGATATGGCTTTTTCTTTGCAACTCTGCCTAGAAGGCCAGCATCCCGGAGTCGCCTCTTCACTGTTGATGTTGAGACTGATGTTTTGCGGGTACTATTTAATGAAGCTGCCAGTTGAGGACTTGTGAGGCATCTGTTTCTCAAACTAGACACTCTAATGTACTTGTCCTCTTGCTCAGTTGTGCACCGGGACCTCACATTCCTCTTTATATTCTGGTTAGAGCAAGTTTGCACTGTTCTGTGAAGGGAGTAGTACACAGCGTTGTACGAGATCTTCAGTTTCTTGGCAATTTCTCACATGGAATAGCCTTCATTTCTCAGAACAAGAATAGACTGATGAGTTTCAGAAGAAAGTTTCTGGCCATTTTGAGCCTGTAATCGAACCCACAAACGCTGATGCTCCAGATGCTCAACTAGTCTAAAGAAGGCCCGTTTTATTGCTTCTTTAATCAGAACAACAGTTTTCAGCTGTGCTAACATAATTGCAAAAGGGTTTTCTAATGATCAATTAGGCTTTTAAAATTATAAACATGTATTAGCTAACACAACATGCCATTGGAACACAGCGATGGTCGCTGATAATGGGCCTCTGTACGCCTACGTAGAATCTGCCGTTTCCAAATACAATAGTCATTTACAACATTAACAATGTTAATTGTTCAGGCAACATGCAGGAGCCTTCCAGCCCCTCAACAGGTCAGTGTGTGTCACTGTCCTCCTAAACCACAGTGTATTTCTGATTTGATGCTATTTTAATGGACAAAAAAAATCATTTTCTTTCATAACAAGGACATTTCTAAGTGACCCCAAACTTTTGTACGGTAGTCTAGACTCGGTTCCGGTATACCCTGTGTATAGCCTCGTTGTTGTTATTTTATTGTGTTACTTTTTGTTATTTTTTACTTTAGTTTATTTGGTAAATATTTTCTTCGGTAAGGTCTACACTTGTTGTGTTCGGCGCATGTGACTAATAAAGTTGAATTTGATTGGATTACTGTATACTGAGTGTTACTGGTTTGTCTCCTTTGCTGCCTTTGTCTGCAGATCATGTGGTGTGTGAAGAAGAGTTTAAGTATGCCATGCTGGCCCTGAACTGTGTGTGTCCTGCTACCTCCACCCTCATCACCCTGTTGATCCACTCCTCTAGAGGACAGTGAGTACACACACACAAACCCACACACACACTCTTTTTCCAATGGGCGTGGGTGGTACCAGACAGAGGCAGTGAAGTATGTCCTTTGGCCTAACAGATGCTGAGTACATTGAGCTGTACACAGCAGATTCATCTTGGTAGATCGATTACTGACCTAAAGTAAACCCAGACCAGTCATGATCCTCTTAAACCCAGACCAGTCCTCTGATCCTCTATCTGCTGCCCCCTCCACCCCTCTACTTTCAGAACAGCACCCCCAGAGGCCTTCAGGCAACATGCAGGAGCCTTCCAGCCCCTCAACAGGTCAGTGTGTGTCACTGTCCTCCTAAACCACCGACAACTCCCTCCCCCTCCCTCCGTATCCCTGATGTGCGGTGACATTAACTCGGCCAAGCATGCTGTCCCCATGAAACGGTCCATTTATTATTTACAGACGACAGTTGTTTCTGTAATGCAGTCCTTCTCACATCACCGCCACCCACAGCCACACTCTCCGCCCCGCACCCTTCCTTTCTCCCCTCCTGTCTCTCAACTCATCCTTTCTAAAGGCAGACAAGGTGAACACAGCCCATGTGTGAAACTCTCTCGATGTGTATCGTTCAGCGGCGTCTATCATGGCAGCTGTATTGCTCTGATAGTGTCTGTGTCCCTGTGTGTGTTTCAGTGCTGATTGAGTTATTGATTGGTTTCTGACACAGTTGTAAAGTGTTAACACTGCAGCCTTGAGTGGAAGTGTCTTTGATGTGTGGTTGATGCTGAAAGGGAAGCTGCGTGCAACACTGTTTAAAAGGTCAACTCTGTCCCCTAATGACCAATCCATTCCGTGATCGTGTCTCAGGGAGGGCGGGGCATGCTCAGCTGACCAGTGGCAGCGCACCTACCGCCGCTGCTCGGCCAATGAGGTGCATCACATTTGTCTGGAGGAGAGCAAGTTCTTTGGGGAGTACCAGGGGAAGAGTTTCACCTTCGCCTCCTTCCACGCACACAAGAAGTGAGTCAATAAGCAGACATACACAAAGTTTACATTTGACATTTTAGTCATTTAGCAGACACTCTTAACCACACGCACCCACACACCCACACACCACACACATTTGACATTTTAGTCATTTAGCAGACACTCTTAACCACACACACACCCACACACCACACATATTTGGCATTTTAGTCATTTAGCAGACGCTATTAACCACAAACACACACACTTCCTGTATCTGATCCTCTCCTCCTCGGTCAGGTATGGTGTGTGTCTGATCGGAGTGCGGAGGCTGGAAAATGCCAACATCCTGCTGAACCCAGGTCCCGGCCACATCATGGGCGGCTCAGACACCTGCTTCTACATCAACATTTCCAAGGAGGAGAACTCAGCTTTCGTCAGGGGCCACAGAGAGCCCATGCGGGGGGGCCCCAAGGGCAGTGACAGGGGGGTGGGGCCCCAGACCATCTACCATGGACTCACCAGACTGCCTGTCCACAGCATCATCGCCAGCATGGGTCAGTCTCACTGACTCACTGTGACACAGTTACACTCAGATCCTTTGTCCAAGTGCACTTAGCATAATGTTTCTTATTATACAATTCTGACTTTCCTGATCCATGTACATGGCACAGATTAGGACATGTTTTTCATGTTGATCCACAATAGGCAGATGTAAGAAGCCTAACAGTTGTATGAGGAATAAAACAGTATCTGATTGGAAGTCTCTAGTAATAAGAGCATCTGCCAACTGAGTGAAATGTATCTGGCATGTAGGTTTCCTTTTGTTTTGTTTTTACAACCACACCCCCTGGTGGAGAACTCTGGGACTTCTGGTTCTCAAGTCTGAAAGTGAAAATGTGCCCCAGAACAGTCACAGACACGGATGCAAACATAGCACACAGGGCAAGCACAGATCCACAATCAGTACTATTTGGCTTTGTGAGAGAACAATGGTACTCCCAGTCACAGCACATTGGTACTCTTCACAAATCCAAATAGTACTGATTCTGGATCTGTGCTTGCCCTGTGTGCTATGTTTGCATCTGTATCTGTGTTTGTTGTAGGGCACATTTTCCCTTTAGCCTGTGCTTGTATGGACAGGACAATGCTATAACTGTTTTCTACTAAGGGTGTGGACTGGTCATAGATTGTATGTGTCCTCTGTCCCCCGTAGGCACGGTGGCCATTGACCTGCAGGACTCCAGTGACAGCAGCCCAGAGGGCCAGGGCCCGGGGGGCATGACCATGGGCAGTGGGGGAGGTGGAGGTGGCAGGGCCAGCCGGACAGAGGGGGGGTTGGGGGGCGCTAACACCCTGGCCCTCCCAGCCACAGCAGACTCTGCCGAGGAGAGACGCCACAGCATCGCCCCTGTCCTGGAGCTGGTGCACGGGGTCAACTCAGCAACCTTCGACCCGCTGGGGGACCAATCAGAGGACGAGGGCGGGGACGAGGGGAAGGATGAGGGGGACGGAGACGAGAATGGCCAGTGTTGGGGTGGACGCTGCGAGTAAGTGTTTAGGAGTTGCCTGAGGTCTAATGTGTGTTTGAATTAGTTTGTTTAAGTCCTGCCATGTTGTGTCCTCGGACCCAGGTGTAAATGTGTTTGTGTGTTTCTGTCTGTCTGTCTTTGTGTATGTGTGTGTGTGTGTGTGTGTGTGTGTGTGTGTGTGTGTGTGTGTGTGTGTGTGTGTGTGTGTGTGTGTGTGTGTGGGGCAGGTGGGTGAAGGGGTACCCGCTGAACTCTCCGTACATTGGCAGTTCCCCTGCCTTGTGTCACCTGCTGCAGGAAAAAATGCCCTTCTGCTGCCTGCGCCTGGACAAGGTGGGAATCAGACGACTTCTGCCGTACTTACCCTCAACTAGAACCATCCTACCTCCCTACCTGACCCCTCTTCGATGATGATGATGACCTTCATGTAATCCAATGTATTTCCTGTGACTTTCCTGTGTCATCTCCCTCCTACAGGCCTGCCACCACATCCCGTTCGAGGACGCTCGGTCGTACGGCTTTAAGAACAAGCTGATCATCGTGTCGGCGGAGAGTGCAGGAAACGGCCTGTACAACTTTATCGCGCCCCTGAGGGCTTACTACCGCCCCAAGAAAGAGCTCAACCCCATTGTGCTGCTACTGGAGAACATGTGAGTGGAAACAGACACATTGCAAGAAACTATAGAATTACATAGATATAGAACACTGTAAATCTCTATGGTGTAACCACACTGCAGGAAACTATAGAATTACATAGATATAGAACACTGTAAATCTCTATGGTGTAACCACACTGCAGGAAGCCATAGAATTACATAGATATAGAACACTGTAAGTCTCTATGGTGTAACCACACTGCAGGAAACTATAGAATTACATAGATATAGAACACTGTAAATCTCTATGGTGTAACCACACTGCAGGAAACTATAGAATTACATAGATATAGAACACTGTAAGTCTCTATGGTGTAACCACACTGCAGGAAGCCATAGAATTACATAGATATAGAACACTGTAAGTCTCTATGGTGTAACCACACTGCAGGAAACTATAGAATTACATAGATATAGAACACTGTAAATCTCTATGGTGTAACCACACTGCAGGAAACTATAGAATTACATAGATATAGAACACTGTAAATCTCTATGGTGTAACCACACTGTAGGTGGAGCATAGAGAGACTTGTCCTGGAGAGGCCCTCTTTAAACACACTGTCAGGGAAGAAGGGATGGTCTCATTTTAAGAGTTCCATTAACAGAATTTACTGTATGAAAATGCCTGTGTTTCAAGAGTTTATGGGCACTCTGCAGTGCACTGTGCACATAATATGAAATATTACTGTGGTTTGTCCTGGTGCAAAACCCCAATATGGGCATATTAAAGTGTAATCCAATAAAAGGACAGTAAAAAGCTGAGTCATGGCCGTGTAGCGCTTTGCTCTCCCACTGTTCTCTGCACACAGCAGCCAGGACTTTATATTTCAAATCAAAATCAAAAATCAAATCGCATTTTATCTGTAACGGGTGAAATGCTTACTTACTACAAGCCCTTAGCCAACAATGCAGTTCAAGAAATAGAGTTAAGAAAATATTGACTAAATAAACTAAAGTAAAACATTTAATAAAAAGTAACACAATAAAATAACAATAATGAGGCTATATACAGGGGGTACCGGTTAGTCGAGGTAATTTGTACATGTAGGTAGGGGTGAAGTGACTATACATAGATAATAGAATCTATGACTTGTGTGGCTGGAGTCTTTGACAATTTTTTGGGCCTTACTCTGACACCACCGAGTATATAGGTCCTGGATGGCAGGAAGCTTGGCCCCAGTGATGTACTGGGCCATTCACACTACCCTCTGTAGCACCTTACGGTCAGATGACGAGCAGTTGACATACCAGGTGGTGATGCAACCGGTCAGGATGCTCTCGATGGTGCAGCTGTAGAACCTTTTGAGGATATGGGGACACATGCCAAGACTTTTCAGTCTCCTGAGGGGGAATAGGTGTTGTTGTGCCCTCTTCACGACTGTCTTGGTGTGTTTAGACCATGATAGTTTGTTGGTGATGTGGACACCGAGGAACTTGAAACTCTCGACCAGCTCCACTACAGCCCCGTCGATGTTAAAGGGGGTGTATTTGGCCCTCCTTTTCCTGTAGTCCACTGTAGTCAGCTCATTTGTCTTGCTCACGTTTAGGTAGAGGTTGTTGTCCTGTCACCACACTGCCAGGTTTCTGACCTCCTCCCTATTGGCTGTCTCATCGTTGTCGGCAACTGCTCGGCCTCTGACCGCAAGGCACTACAGAGGGTAGTGCGTACAGCCCGGTACATCAATGGGGCCAAGCTTCCTGCCATCCAGGACCTCTATACAAGGCGGTGTCAGAGGAAGGCCCTAAAAATTGCCAAAGACTCCAGCCACACAAGTCATAGACTGTTCTCTCTGCTACAGCACGGCAAGCGGTACCGGAGGGCCAAGTTTAGGTCCAAAAGGTTACTTAACAGCAGCTTCTACCCCCAAACCATAAGACTGCTGAACAATTAATCAAATGGCCACCCGGACTATTTCCATTGACCCCCTCCTTTGTTTTTACGCTGCTGCTACTCTCAATTATTTATCTAAACACAGTCACTTTACCTCTACCTACATGTACTAATTATCTGAATTACATTGACTAACCTGTGTCCCCACACATTGACTCTGTACCGGTACCCCTGTAAACAGCCTTGTTACTGTTATTTTATTGTTGCTCTTTTATTATTTTGTACTTCAGTTTATTTAGTAAATACTTTCTAACACTTATGTTTCTTCAAACTGCATTGTTGGTTAAGGGCTTGTAAGTCAGCATTTCACTGTAATGTCCAGCCACCCAAGTCATAGACTGTTCTCTCTGCTACCGCACGGCAAGTGGTACCGGAAGTCTAGGTCCAAGTCTAGGTCCCTGTTGTATTCGGTGAATGTGACAAATAACATTTGATTTGATTGGGGGGGTTCTCTAGTAGCCTGGTTCCCAGATCTGTTTGTGCTGTCTTGCCAACTCCTATGATGATTGACGCATGACAATAATAAGAGATAATGAGAGTTACAGGAGTTGGCAAGACAACACAAACGGATCTGGGACTCATGCTACTTCTCTATCTCTACCACTGCAGGGAGCCTGTTTATTTGTTGTGGTAGGTGTAGGTTTGTGTTGTATGGGTCTCCTGGTAATCCATATGTGTTGTGATTGATTCAGACCTGAGCCAGACTTCCTGGAGGCTATCTGCTGGTTCCCCATGGTGTTCTACACAGTAGGCTCCATTGACAAGTAAGAGAATCCTCCTCAGTACCCTGGTGGCATCATCTGCTTTTCACTCCTACTCTACTTCTTTTCCTCTACTGCTAATTCATACTGGAGCAGCTACACCCCCCGAAGCTGTATATGGATCGACTTTGTTCTGTACTGTATATCACATCAGTTTGTCAATCCTGCTCACTGCTATTTCTCTGTATATGGACAATGTCAGTTCTGTTCCAATCATTCTGTCTCAAGACATAAATTCTATAATCTCAAGCCCCTTTCTCTCTCTGTTTTCTCTTTCTCCCTCCCTCTCTCTTTCTCCCTCCCTCTCTCTTTCTCCCTCCCTCTCTCTTTCCCCCTCCTCTCTCTTTCTCCCTCCCTTTCTCTTCTCCCTCCCTCTCTCTTCCTCCCTCCCTCTCTCTTTCGCCCTCCCTCTCTCTTTCTCCCTCCCTCTCTCTTTCCCCCTCCCTCTCTCTTTCTCCCTCCGTTTCTCTTTCACCCTCCCTCTCTCTTCCTCCCTCCCTCTCTCTTTCTCCCTCCCTCTCTCTTCCTCTCTCCCTCTCTCTTTCTCCCTCCCTCTCTCTTTCTCCCTCCCTCTCTCTTTCCCCCTCCCTCTCTCTTTCTCCCTCCCTCTCTCTTTCTCCCCCCTCTCTCTTTCTCCCTCCCTCTCTCTTCCCCTCCCTCTCTCTTCCCCCCTCCCTCTCTCTTCCTCTCTCCCTCTCTCTTTCTCCCTCCCTCTCTCTTTCTCCCTCCCTCTCTCTTTCCCCCTCCCTCTCTCTTTCCCCCTCCCTCTCTCTTTCTCCCTCCCTCTCTCTTTCTCCCCCCTCTCTCTTTCTCCCTCCCTCTCTCTTTCCCCCTCCCTCTCTCTTCCCCCCTCCCTCTCTCTTTCTCCCTCCCTCTCTCTTCCCCCCGCCCTCTCTCTTTCTCCCTCCCTCTCTCTTCCTCCCTCCCTCCCTCTCTTTCTCCCTCCCTCTCTCTTCCTCCCTCCCTCCCTCTCTTTCTCCCTCCCTCTCTCTTCCTCTCTCCCTCTCTCTTTCTCCCTCCCTCTCTCTTTCTCCCTCCCTCTCTCTTTCTCCCCCCTCTCTCTTTCTCCCTCCCTCTCTCTTTCCCCCTCCCTCTCTCTTCCCCCCTCCCTCTCTCTTTCTCCCTCCCTCTCTCTTCCCCCGCCCTCTCTCTTTCTCCCTCCCTCTCTCTTTCTCCTTCTAGCCTGGACAGTTTGCTGCGTTGTGGGGTGACGTTTGCTGACACCATGGTGGTGGTTGACAAGGAGAGCTCCATGATCGCTGAGGAGGACTACATGGCCGACGCCAAGACCATAGTCAACGTCCAGACCCTCTTTAGGTAGGCTGCTCAGCCATACACAATCATTATACATCCATCACACCATACCATCCTGCACAATTCAACAGTTGTTTGTGTGCATTCATAGATATCTGCATTCAGCAAGCACTATGTCTAAGAATTTGATTGTGTCTCTTTCCTCTGTCCTCCCAGACTGTTCCCAGCCCTCAGCATCATCACTGAGCTCACCCACCCAGCCAACATGCGCTTCATGCAATTCAAAGTCAAAGACCACTACTCCCTGGCTCTCTCCAAGCTGGAGAAGGTAACATTGTATTATGGTACTCTCTGTGGTGAGTCGGACCATCCTAGTCAGATCATCTAATGATGTGGGAATGTCAAAAGGAAGTGGTACTCCATTACTGTAATGCTTATCCATTTCCCTGTCCCTCTTTCTTCCTGTCTCTCTCTCTCTCTCTCTCTCTCTCTCTCCCTCTCTCTCTCTCTCTCTCTCTCTCTTTGTCTATCTTTCACTCCCTGTCTCTCTCTCTTCCTCTCTCTCTCTTCCTCTCACTCTCTCTCTCTCTCTCTCTCTCTCTCTCTCTCTCTCACTCTCTCTCTCTCTCTCTCTCTCTCTCTCTCTCTCTCTCTCTCTCTCTCTCTCTCTCTCTCTCTCTCTCTCTCTCTCTTCCTCTCTCTCTCTCTCTCTCCTCTCTCTCTCTTCTGTTTTCTCTCTCTTTCTCTCTTCCTCTCTCTCTCTCTCTCTCTCTCTTCTGTTCTCTCTCTCTCTTCTGCTCTCTCTCTCTCTCTCTCTCTCTCTCTTCCTGTCTCTCTCTCTCTCCTTGTCTCTCTTTCTCTCCCTGTCTCTCTCTCTTCCTGTCTCTCTCTCCCTGTCTCTCTCTCCTTCTCTCTCTCTCTCTCTCTCTCTCTCTCTCTCTCTCTCTCTCTCTCTCTCTCTCTCTCTCTCTCTCTCTCTCTTCTGTTTTCTCTCTCTTTCTCTCTTCCTCTCTCTCTCTCTCTCTCTCTCTCTCTCTCTCTCTCTCTCTCTCTCTCTCTTCTGTTCTCTCTCTCTCTCTCTCTTCTGCTCTCTCTCTCTCTCTCTCTCTCTCTCTCTCTCTTCCTGTCTCTCTCTCTCTCCTTGCCTCTCTTTCTCTCCCTGTCTCTCTCTCTTCCTGTCTCTCTCTCCCTGTCTCTCTCTCCTTCTCTCTCTCTCTCTCTCTCTCTCTCTCTCTCTCTCTCTCTCTCTCTCTCTCTCTCTCTCTCTCTCTCTCTCTCTCTCTCTCTCTCTCTCTCTCTCTCTCTCTCCTTGTCTCTCTTTCTCTCCCTGTCTCTCTCTCTCTTCCTGTCTCTTTCTCCCTGTCTCTCTCTCTTCCTGTCTCTTTCTCCCTGTCTCTCTCTTCCTGTCTCTGTCTCTCCCTGTCAATTCAATTCAATTTCAATTTAAGGACTTTATTGGCATGTGAAACATATGTTAACATTGCCAAATCAAGTGAAGTAGATAATAAACAAATGTGAAATAAACAATTCCAAAAGAATAAAGACATTTCAAATCATTTCAAGTCATATTATGTCTATATACAGTGTTGTAATAATGTGCAAATAGTTAAAGTACAAAAGGGAAAATAAATAAACATAAATATGGGTTGTATTTACAATGGTTACCCTTTTCTTGTGGCAACGGGTCACAAATCCTGCTGCTGTAATGACACACTGTGTTATTTCCCCCAATAGATATGGAAGTTTATCAAAATTGGGTTTGTTTTGGAATTATTTGTGGATCTGTGTAATCTGAGGGAAATATGTGTCTCTAATATGGTCATACATTTGGCAGAAGGTTATGAAGTGCAGCTCAGTTTCCTCCTCATTTTGTGGGCAGTGTGCACATAGCCTGTCTTCTCTTGAGAGCCATGTCTCCCTACAGCGGTCTTTCTCAATAGCAAGGCTATTCTAGTCTGTACATAGTCAAAGCTTTCCTTAAGTTTGGGTCAGTCAGAATGGTCAGGTATTCTGCCACTGTATACTCTTATGTTTAGAGCCAAATAGCATTCTAGTTTGCTCTATTTTTTTTGTTAATTCTTTCCAATGTGTCAAATAATTATCTTTTTGTTTTCTCATGATTTGGTTTGGTCTAATTGTGTTGCTGTCCTGGGACTATGTGGGGTCTGTATGTGTTTGTGAACAGTCTTCTCCAACTTAATCTCTCTGTAGGTGATGACTTTGTTGTGGATGGTTTGGGAATCGCTTCCTTTTAGGTGGTTGTAGAATTGAATGGCTCTTTTCTCTCTCTCTCCCTGTCTGTCTCTCTCCCTGTCTCTCACTCTCCCTGTCTCTGTCTTTCTCTCTCCCTGTCACCCTCTCCCTGTCTCTCTCTCTCCCTGTTTCTCTCTCCCTCTCCCTGTCTTTCTCTCTCCGTCTCTCTCTCCCTCTCCCTGTTTTTCTCTCCCTGTCTCTCTCTCCCTATCTCTCTCTCTCTCCCTCTCCCTGTCTTTCTCTCTCCCTGTCACCCTCTCCCTGTCTTTCTCTCTCCGTCTCTCTCTCCCTCTCCCTGTTTTTCTCTCCTGTCTCTCTCTCCCTATCTCTCTCTCTCTCCCTCTCCCTGTCTTTCTCTCTCCCTGTCACCCTCTCCCTGTCTGTCTCTCTCCGTCTCTCTCCCTGTTTTCTTATTCCTGTGTATGGTGATCTGATAGAAAGAGAGAGAGAGGGGCTCCAACCTGGTCTTCATGTTTCGCCTACCCTTCGCTGCTGGGAAGGTGTTCAGTGTCAGCATGCTGGATACTCTACTGTATCAGGTTAGTCTGAACTCTCACCCCAGGACAGCAACGCTCCATATTTCAGTCTATAATATTTGTATTGCCCCTTTATTACTCAATGACCCTCTGTTGTTTGTTGTGTGTTCCCACCAGTCCTTTGTGAAGGACTACATGATTTCCATCACCAGACTGTTGCTGGGACTAGACTCCATGCCTGGCTCAGGCTTCCTCTGTGCTGTGAGTAACTCATCTGCTCATGTCCTCAAAAGTTATCATCTGAAACCTACGAAATGTGATGATCAACAATATAATGTATAGTATACAGCCCTGCTTAGATTTTACTAAGGTTGAAGGGACATTAGTGTAGATGCCTGGTACTGAGGTTGAAGGGATGTTAGTGTAGATGCCTGGTACCGAGGTTGAAGGGACATTAGTGTAGCTGCCTGGTACTGAGGTTGAAGGGACATTAGTGTAGATGCCTGGTACTGAGGTTGAAGGAACATTAGTCTAGCTGCCTGGTACTGAGGTTGAAGGGACATTAGTGTAGATGCCTGGTACTGAGCTTGAAGGGACATTAGTGTAGATGCCTGGTACTGAGGTTGAAGGGACATTAGTGTAGCTGGATGGTACTGAGGTTGAAGGGACATTAGTGTAGCTGGATGGTACTGAGGTTGAAGGGACATTAGTGTAGATGCCTGGTACTGAGGTTGAAGGGACATTAGTGTAGATGCCTGGTACTGAGGTTGAAGGGACATTAGTGTAGCTGGATGGTACTGAGGTTGAAGGGACATTAGTGTAGCTGGATGGTACTGAGGTTGAAGGGACATTAGTGTAGCTGGATGGTACTGAGGTTGAAGGAACATTAGTGTAGCTGCCTGGTACTGAGGTTGAAGGAACATTAGTGTAGCTGGATGGTACTGAGGTTGAAGGAACATTAGTGTAGCTGCCTGGTACTGAGGTTGAAGGAACATTAGTGTAGCTGCCTGGTACTGAGGTTGAAGGAACATTAGTCTAGCTGCCTGGTACTGAGGTTGAAGGGACATTAGTGTAGCTGGATGGTACTGAGGTTGAAGGAACATTAGTGTAGCTGGATGGTACTGAGGTTGAAGGGACATTAGTGTAGCTGGATGGTACTGAGGTTGAAGGGACATTAGTGTAGATGCCTGGTACTGAGGTTGAAGGAACATTAGTCTAGCTGCCTGGTACTGAGGTTGAAGGGACATTAGTGTAGATGCCTGGTACTGAGGTTGAAGGGACATTAGTGTAGCTGGATGGTACTGAGGTTGAAGGGACATTAGTGTAGCTGGATGGTACTGAGGTTGAAGGGACATTAGTGTAGCTGGATGGTACTGAGGTTGAAGGAACATTAGTGTAGCTGGATGGTACTGAGGTTGAAGGGACATTAGTGTAGCTGGATGGTACTGAGGTTGAAGGGACATTAGTGTAGCTGGATGGTACTGAGGTTGAAGGGACATTAGTGTAGCTGGATGGTACTGAGGTTGAAGGAACATTAGTGTAGCTGGATGGTACTGAGGTTGAAGGGACATTAGTGTAGCTGGATGGTACTGAGGTTGAAGGAACATTAGTGTAGCTGGATGGTACTGAGGTTGAAGGAACATTAGTGTAGCTGCCTGGTACTGAGGTTGAAGGAACATTAGTCTAGCTGCCTGGTATTGAGGTTGAAGGAACATTAGTCTAGCTGCCTGGTACTGAGGTTGAAGGGACATTAGTGTAGCTGGATGGTACTGAGGTTGAAGGGACATTAGTGTAGCTGCCTGGTACTGAGGTTGAAGGGACATTAGTGTAGATGCCTGGTACTGAGGTTGAAGGGACATTAGTGTAGCTGGATGGTACTGAGGTTGAAGGGACATTAGTGTAGTTGGATGGTACTGAGGTTGAAGGGACATTAGTGTAGCTGGATGGTACTGAGGTTGAAGGAACATTAGTGTAGCTGCCTGGTACTGAGGTTGAAGGGACATTAGTGTAGATGCCTGGTACTGAGGTTGAAGGGACATTAGTGTAGCTGGATGGTACTGAGGTTGAAGGAACATTAGTGTAGCTGGATGGTACTGAGGTTGAAGGAACATTAGTGTAGCTGCCTGGTACTGAGGTTGAAGGAACATTAGTCTAGCTGCCTGGTACTGAGGTTGAAGGAACATTAGTCTAGCTGCCTGGTACTGAGGTTGAAGGGACATTAGTGTAGCTGGATGGTACTGAGGTTGAAGGGACATTAGTGTAGCTGGATGGTACTGAGGTTGAAGGGACATTAGTGTAGCTGCCTGGTACTGAGGTTGAAGGGACATTAGTGTAGATGCCTGGTACTGAGGTTGAAGGGACATTAGTGTAGCTGGATGGTACTGAGGTTGAAGGGACATTAGTGTAGCTGGATGGTACTGAGGTTGAAGGGACATTAGTGTAGCTGGATGGTACTGAGGTTGAAGGAACATTAGTGTAGCTGCCTGGTACTGAGGTTGAAGGGACATTAGTGTAGATGCCTGGTACTGAGGTTGAAGGGACATTAGTGTAGATGCCTGGTACTGAGGTTGAAGGGACATTAGTGTAGCTGGATGGTACTGAGGTTGAAGGGACATTTGTGTAGCTGGATGGTACTGAGGTTGAAGGGACATTAGTGTAGCTGGATGGTACTGAGGTTGAAGGGACATTAGTGTAGCTGGATGGTACTGAGGTTGAAGGAACATTAGTGTAGCTGGATGGTACTGAGGTTGAAGGGACATTAGTGTAGCTGGATGGTACTGAGGTTGAAGGGACATTAGTGTAGCTGGATGGTACTGAGGTTGAAGGGACATTAGTGTAGCTGGATGGTACTGAGGTTGAAGGAACATTAGTGTAGCTGCCTGGTACTGAGGTTGAAGGGACATTAGTGTAGATGCCTGGTACTGAGGTTGAAGGGACATTAGTGTAGATGCCTGGTACTGAGGTTGAAGGGACATTAGTGTAGCTGGATGGTACTGAGGTTGAAGGGACATTAGTGTAGCTGGATGGTACTGAGGTTGAAGGGACATTAGTGTAGCTGGATGGTACTGAGGTTGAAGGGACATTAGTGTAGCTGGATGGTACTGAGGTTGAAGGAACATTAGTGTAGCTGGATGGTACTGAGGTTGAAGGGACATTAGTGTAGCTGGATGGTACTGAGGTTGAAGGGACATTAGTGTAGCTGGATGGTACTGAGGTTGAAGGGACATTAGTGTAGCTGGATGGTACTGAGGTTGAAGGAACATTAGTGTAGCTGCCTGGTACTGAGGTTGAAGGAACATTAGTCTAGCTGCCTGGTATTGAGGTTGAAGGAACATTAGTCTAGCTGCCTGGTACTGAGGTTGAAGGGACATTAGTGTAGCTGGATGGTACTGAGGTTGAAGGGACATTAGTGTAGATGCCTGGTAATGAGGTTGAAGGGACATTAGTGTAGCTGGATGGTACTGAGGTTGAAGGGACATTAGTGTAGTTGGATGGTACTGAGGTTGAAGGGACATTAGTGTAGCTGGATGGTACTGAGGTTGAAGGAACATTAGTGTAGCTGCCTGGTACTGAGGTTGAAGGGACATTAGTGTAGATGCCTGGTACTGAGGTTGAAGGGACATTAGTGTAGATGCCTGGTACTGAGGTTGAAGGGACATTAGTGTAGCTGGATGGTACTGAGGTTGAAGGAACATTAGTGTAGCTGGATGGTACTGAGGTTGAAGGAACATTAGTGTAGCTGCCTGGTACTGAGGTTGAAGGAACATTAGTCTAGCTGCCTGGTACTGAGGTTGAAGGAACATTAGTCTAGCTGCCTGGTACTGAGGTTGAAGGGACATTAGTGTAGCTGGATGGTACTGAGGTTGAAGGGACATTAGTGTAGCTGGATGGTACTGAGGTTGAAGGGACATTAGTGTAGCTGCCTGGTACTGAGGTTGAAGGGACATTAGTGTAGATGCCTGGTACTGAGGTTGAAGGGACATTAGTGTAGCTGGATGGTACTGAGGTTGAAGGGACATTAGTGTAGCTGGATGGTACTGAGGTTGAAGGGACATTAGTGTAGCTGGATGGTACTGAGGTTGAAGGAACATTAGTGTAGCTGCCTGGTACTGAGGTTGAAGGGACATTAGTGTAGATGCCTGGTACTGAGGTTGAAGGGACATTAGTGTAGATGCCTGGTACTGAGGTTGAAGGGACATTAGTGTAGCTGGATGGTACTGAGGTTGAAGGGACATTAGTGTAGCTGGATGGTACTGAGGTTGAAGGGACATTAGTGTAGCTGGATGGTACTGAGGTTGAAGGAACATTAGTGTAGCTGGATGGTACTGAGGTTGAAGGGACATTAGTGTAGCTGGATGGTACTGAGGTTGAAGGGACATTAGTGTAGCTGGATGGTACTGAGGTTGAAGGGACATTAGTGTAGCTGGATGGTACTGAGGTTGAAGGAACATTAGTGTAGCTGGATGGTACTGAGGTTGAAGGAACATTAGTCTAGCTGCCTGGTACTGAGGTTGAAGGAACATTAGTCTAGCTGCCTGGTACTGAGGTTGAAGGAACATTAGTGTAGCTGCCTGGTACTGAGGTTGAAGGAACATTAGTCTAGCTGCCTGGTACTGAGGTTGAAGGGACATTAGTGTAGCTGGATGGTACTGAGGTTGAAGGGACATTAGTGTAGCTGGATGGTACTGAGGATGATGAAGGTGGGGTGTTTGGGGTGTCATAGATGAAGATCACTGAGGAGGACCTGTGGATCCGCACCTATGGTCGACTCTACCAGAAACTGTGCTCCTCCACTGGTGACATCCCCATCGGCATCTACCGCACTGAAGCCCAAAAGTTACCCGTCTCTGAGGTACCTGTCTGGAAAGAAAGATCATCATTTACAGGAGTCAATGACACCAAGCTGTACATCATCATAATGTTTTAGTGATAAAACTTCAACACCCAGAATAAAAACTCAACTCACTCAATAACAACTCACAATAGAAACAGCTGCTGCTTGATATTGGTCTGAGCTGTGTGTGTGTGTCTCTCTCTCAGTCCCAGGTGTCCATCACAGTGGAGGACTACGAGGACACCAGAGAGCCCAGAGAGCCCCTGCTGTCCCGGAGGGGTCCCCACCGCAACTCCACCTCTTCCGAGCCCCCCTCCTCTTCCTCCCACTCCTCGGACCACCCTCTCCTCCGGCGGAAGAGCATGCAGTGGGCCAGAAGGCTAAGCAGGAAGGGGGGTCGGGGGCCCAGCGGGTCGAAGGGGGCCACAGGAAGCGCTGCAGAGAGGATCAGCCAGCAGAGACTGACCCTGTTCAGACGCTCTGAGAGACAGGAGCTCAACTCTCTGGTCCGCACACGCATGAAACACCTGGGCCTCTCAGCCACAGGATTCAGTGAGTACTGTTAGATATGTTCTGAGGGGTGGATATGTGGTCATGTAACACTGCACTGTGCCTGCCTAATGGAATAGAACTGTTTGTTCATAGCTTTGTGTTTTCCTCCAATATTTCTTTTTGTCAACATTACTAAGGAACAACTTAATTGATATTATTTGAGTTCCTGTGACATGTCATGTTTGTTTCCTGTCTTGTGGTGTGTACTTCCTGTGTCAGATGGGATGACGGACCAGGGCAACAGGTTGTCTTACATCCTCATCAACCCCTCTCCTGACACCAGGCTGGAGCTGCACGATGTGGTGTGAGTACACAATATCCTGATGGCTCAGTCAAATCACACATCATCAGAAGGCAAATTCACACAATTTCACTCAATATACTGGTCCAACGGTTTAGAACTTGTTATAAGAAGTTATAAGCATTTGTTAAATGTATTATTCATCTAAGTGTGTCTTGGTGTGTGTTTGTCCCATGTCCAGGTACTTGATCAGACCAGACCCTCTGTCTCTGTTGCCTAACCAGGGGGGCACTAGGAAGGTCAGCAACAGCCGCTCCGAGGGCCACAGGTTCGACACACAGAACAGCACCCATTTGTGAGCATAGACAACAGAACTCAGCAGCATAGGGGGAGTGGAGAGAGAAACGAGAGAGAGACAGAGAGGGAAACGAGAGAGACAAAGAGAGACAAAGAGAGTACGCGAGAGAGACAGAGCGAGGGAGAGAAAGAGAGAGAGAAACAGAAAGAGAGAGGGGGGATATACTATAGGGAAGGACACGTGTTCCACATCTACTCGGAAACAGACAGTCACAGCTGTCACGTTGTTTTGTATTCAGAAACTCTCAATGGCATGGACCTTTTCTACAAGCTGGTTTGTTTCATTTATGCACCGTTTCATTTTTGAAGTGGAGAGCTGGGGACACAGAAGTGCATTCAATGACCTTGTATTTGTATTTATGTATGTGCATGTACTGTATGTATGTTATGAGCCAGACACTGCCATTTATATCTGGACAGCCAAAGGAACACATTTCCAAATGACTGTTATTTTTCTGTATCTATGTGGTTGTGTGTGTCGAGGTGATTGCAGCCGAGCCAACAGAAATCTGATCTGGGGTTTCATGAATATGTTCTGTACCTTTTTATCTGATCGGACTGTTACTTTAACTCTCAGTCAGTTCCCACGTTTCTCTTTTAGCTCACCAGCAGCAGAGGAAGCCAAAGAGCAGTGATCACCTGTCAATTTCCACAAATAGAGAGCTAGCAGGCAGACACTAACGCTGGATGATCTACAACACCATTTACTGTCTTCAGAAAGAAAGGGAAAAGCCTTGAAGGAGTGGCCCAGTCGATGAGTATCTCTTGAACAAAGCCAGTATTCGTTTACTGATTCATGTAACTTTATGGATAGTTCCAAATGGCCACGGCCAGCTTTTCTGTCTCTGTTAATTAGTTAGTTAGTTATTTAGTGTTTACCCTTCCCCACGTCTCCTCAACCAGCTCGCTATTCTATTATTGTCATGCATGTTGGAGAGTCATGCATGTGGAGACCAAGGTCTTGAAAGCCATGTGAATCTTTGTCTGAAACTCAGCAGAGGTTTATCAGAGATGGTGGCGCCACCGTGTGGTGAGAAGGCTGCTCAGCATCCATGCACTACAGTGCCCTCATTCAGTGCTGTTTCAACAGATATGGAAATATGTATATATTAAAGTTGCTATACATCTACTCTTTCAATGGCTCAGTTTGATTTCCAATTCATTTTCAAAGCTGTCATTATACTCTCACACTGTAGCCAGGCTTGGCTGCCGTGCCATCTTCTTCACCCAGTTATGGCTTGCTGTGATCATGTTTGTATTGGTGCCAGTGTATCTTGTTCACCCAGTTATGGCTTGCTGTGATCATATGTTTCTATTGGTGCCAGTGTATCTTGTTCCCCCAGTTATCTCTTGCTGTGATCATGTTTGTATTGGTGCCAGTGTATCTTGTTCACCCAGTTATGGCTTGCTGTGATCATATGTTTGTATTGGTGCCAGTGTATCTTGTTCCCCCAGTTATCTCTTGCTGTGATCATGTTTGTATTGGTGCCAGTGTATCTTGTTCACCCAGTTATGGCTTGCTGTGATCATATGTTTGTATTGGTGCCAGTGTATCTTGTTCCCCCAGTTATGGCTTGCTGTGATCATGTTTGTATTGGTGCCAGTGTATCTTGTTCACCCAGTTATGGCTTGCTGTGATCATGTTTGTATTGGTGCCAGTGTATCTTGTTCACCCAGTTATGGCTTGCTGTGATCATGTTTGTATTGGTGCCAGTGTATCTTGTTCCCCCAGTTATGGCTTGCTGTGATCATATGTTTGTATTGGTGCCAGTGTATCTTGTTCCCCCAGTTATGGCTTGCTGTGATCATGTTTGTATTGGTGCCAGTGTATCTTGTTCCCCCAGTTATGGCTTGCTGTGATCATATGTTTGTATTGGTGCCAGTGTATCTTGTTCCCCCAGTTATGGCTTGCTGTGATCATGTTTGTATTGATGCCAGTGTATCTTGTTCCCCCAGTTATGGCTTGCTGTGATCATATGTTTGTATTGGTGCCAGTGTATCTTGTTCCCCCAGTTATGGCTTGCTGTGATCATGTTTGTATTGGTGCCAGTCTGCTCTGAAGGCTATGCATATCAATAGAGGTGTTTTCCTACCCTTATGAATCCCCTAACGGTCTGAATGCAGTCTCCGGTAACGTGGGAACATTGCCTTTACATTTGAACCGTGATGTAACGCTGAACTTCAGCGATACAGTTTTATAAACATACAGAACATATACAGTGGGGAGAACAAGTATTTGATACACTGTCTATTTTGCAGGTTTTCCTACTTACAAAGTATGTAGAGGTCTGTAATTTTTATCATAGGTACACTTCAACTGTGAGAGACGGAATCTAAAACAAAAATCCAGAAAATCACATTGTATGATTTTTAAGTAATTAATTTGCATTTTATTGCATGACATAAGTATTTGATACATCAGAAAAGCAGAACTTAATATTTGGTATAGAAACCTTTGTTTGCAATTACAGAGATCATACGTTTCCTGTAGTTCTTGACCAGGTCTACACACACTGCAGCAGGGATTTTGGCCAACTCCTCCATACAGACCTTCTCCAGATCCTTCAGGTTTCGGGGCTGTCGCTGGGCAATACGGACTTTCAGCTCCCTCCAAAGATTTTCTATTGGGTTCAGGTCTGGAGACTGGCTAAGCCACTCCAGGACCTTGAGATGCTTCTTACAGAGCCACTCCTTAGTTGCCCTGGCTGTGTGTTTCGGGTCGTTGTCATGCTGGAAGACCCAGCCACGACCCATCTTCAATGCTCTTACTGAGGGAAGGAGGTTGTTGGCCAAGATCTCGCGATACATGGCCCCATCCATCCTCCCCTCAATACGGTGCAGTTGTCCTGTCCCCTTTGCAGAAAAACATCCACAAAGAATAATGTTTCCACCTCCAAGCTTCACAGTTGGGATGGTGTTCTTGGGGTTGTACTCATCCTTCTTTCTCCAAACACGGCGAGTGGAGTTTAGACCAAAAAGCTCTATTTTTGTCTCATCAGACCACATGACATTCTCCCATTCCTCCTCTGGATCATCCAGATGATCATTGGCAAACTTCAGATGGGCCTGGAGGTGAGATCTTGCATGGAGCATGGAGCCCCAGACCGATGGTGATTGACCGTCATCTTGAACTTCTTCCATTTTCTAATAATTGCGCCAACAGTTGTTGCCTTCTCACCAAGCTGCTTGCCTATTGTCCTGTAGCCCATCCCAGCCTTGTGCAGGTCTACAATTTTATCCCTGATGTCCTTACACAGCTCTCTGGTCTTGGCCATTGTGGAGAGGTTGGAGTCTATTTGATTGAGTGTGTGGACAGGTGTCTTTTATACAGGTAATGAGTGGAGAACAGGAGGGATTCTTAAAGAAAAACTAACAGGTCTGTGAGAGCCGGAATTCTTACTGGTTGGTAGGTGATCAAATACTTATGTCATGCAATAAAATGCAAATTAATGACTTAAAAATCATACAATGTGATTTTCAGGATACATTTTTTTTTTCTGTCTCTCACAGTTGAAGTGTACCTGTGATAAAAATGACAGACCTCTACATGCTTTGTAAGTAGGAAAACCTGCAAAATCGGCAGTGTATCAAATACTTGTTCTCCCCACTGTATATAATTATAAACAGGGTGGCTCGGGCCCTGAATGCTGATTGGCTGACAGCCATGGTATAACAGACCGTATAGCATGGATATGACAAAACATTTATTTTTATTTCTCTAATTACGTTGGTAACCAGTTTATAATAGCAATAAGGCACCTCGGAGGTTTGTGGTATATGGCCAATATGCCATGGCTAAGGGCTGTGTCCAGGCACTCCGCTTTTCGTCGTGCTTAAGAACAGCCCTTAGCCTTGTTATATTGGCCATATACCACACCTCCTCAGGCCTTAGTGCTTAAATAGACCACCATTATATGTATTAGGGTTCCTTCACTTTCCATTAATCACATTGGTTCACATTCAGTCCTACTCTCACAGAAACCCACTGCCTCTACTATTATACTCTAACCTACTCACACACTCACAAACAAATATACAGTTGTTATTAATGACTCAATAGATTAGATTACTCCTGCAAGGAAACACACACTACCCTCTAACACAATAAATCCCTGTCATTGTGTGTGTGGCAGTAGTCGGATGATTAAGGGTGTCACTGAGAGGGAAATCAGCCATATCACCTCCCATGAGCAGCGTCATCATGAGTCGTTCACCTCCCTCTAAGAACCACAGTTCTGGCCCAAGTGCTTTCCACTTTTTATTTAACCTTTTTTAAACTAGGCAAGTCAGTTAAGAACACATTCTTATTTACAATAACAGCCTACCCTGGCCAAACCCTCCCCTAACCCGGACGACGCTGGGCCAAACCCTCCCCTAATCCGGACGACGCTGGGCCAAACCCTCCCCTAACCCGGACGACGCTGGGCCAAACCCTCCCCTAACCCGGACGACGCTGGGCCAAACCCTCCCCTAACCCGGACGACGCTGGGCCAAACCCTCCCCTAACCCGGACGACGCTGGGCCAAACCCTCCCCTAACCCGGATGACGCTGGGCCAAACCCTCCCCTAACCCGGACGACGCTGGGCCAATTGTGCGCTGCCCTTTGGGACTCCCAATCACGGTCAGTTGTGATACAGCCCTGGATCAAACCAGGGTCTGTAGTAACGCCTCTAGCACGGAGATGCAGTGCCTTAGGCCACTGTGCCACTCAGGTGACGGTTTGTCCAGGCCGTGGGAAGCGTCCTCTCATCTGCTCCCTGAATCTGATCCACTTTCTGCTCCCAAAGCTGAGTTGTTTACATTACCTCATTCTATTGTTCGATGGACACACAGCTTTTAGCTGCAGTCCAGGCTGCGTCCCCATGCCTGCTGTTGGCTTAGCCCTCATCACAGTTTACATGATGTAACTTCCCACTGGGCACAGACTCAATTCAACGTCTATTTCACGCTGGTTCAACGTAATTTCATTGAAATGACGTGGAAAGAATGTTGATTCAACCAGTGAGTGCCCAGTGGGTTCTATTTCATTTGCAACCATCAGGTATGGTATTAACGTCCTTCATTTCCCATACACAACCCCTTCTGCCCATGGCACGCGCACACACACACACACACACACACATACGACTCAGCATACTACCTCATATACACAATCTAATGTGGACTGGGTGTGGTGAGGCTACAGAATAAACACTCAATGAAAATAATTGACGTTATAAATGGGGTGAGAAGGCCGAACAGTCACACACTCCAGGTCGCGGCAGAGACTGAAACGAGAAGAAACGGCAGCTGGAGCATGCAGCGTCCTGATCACGGGGGCCAACTGAGGCCTGGGTTTGGAGATGGTTAACAGATGGTGAAGTCTCCCTGGCTGGTCCGCCAGTTATTAGCCTGCTGCCGAGACCTAGACGGGCTGAGAGCTGAGGTGAGAGCAGAGCTGCTGCTGCTGGAGCAGAGAGAGGAGATTGGAGTGTTCCTTATTCCATGTTGTTCTTAGGGCAGCTATGTCCTTGAGGGTAGAGCCATGTATTTAGAGAGTTGGGTCGACTTTTAGAATGTTGTATTTTGTTTTAATTCTAGACATTCAGTTACATAACCTTATTTAAATCAAATCAAATGTTATTGGGCACATACATACAGTATATTTAGCAGATGTTATTGTGGGTGTAGCAAAATGCTTGTGTTTCTAGCTCCAACAATGCAGTAAAATCTAACAATTCACAACAATACACACACATCTAAAAGTAAAAGAATCAAATTAAGAAATATATAAATATCAGGATGAGCAATGTTGTAGTGGCATTGACTAAAATACAGTAGAATAGAATACAGTAAATATATGAGATAAGTAAAGCAGTATGTAAACATTATTAATGTTTACATTATTATTATTATTATTATTATTATTATTAAAGCCAGTGATTCCATGTCTGTGTATATAGGGCAGCAGCCTCTAGGGTGCAGGGTTGAGTAATCGGGTGGTAGCCGGCTAGTGATGTCTATTTAACAGTCTGATGGCCTTGAGATAGAAGCTGATGTCAGTCTCTCGGTCCCAGCTTTGATGCACCTGTACTGACCTCTCCTGCTGGATGATAGCGGGGTGAGCAGACAGTGGCTCGGGTGGTTGTTGTCCTTGATGATCTTTTTGGCCTTCCTGTGACATCGGTGCTGTAGGTGTCCTGGAGGACAGGCAGTGTGCCCCCAGTGATGTGTTGGGCAGACCGCACCACCCTCTGGAGAGCCCTGCGGTTGCTGGCGGTGCAGTTGCCATACCAGGCGGTGATACAGCCAGATAATTATGCATCTTTAAAAGTTTGTGAGGGTCTTAGGGGCCAAGATTAATTTCTTCAGCCTCCTGAGGTTGAAGAGGTTCTGTTGCACTTTCTTCACCACACTGTCTGTGTGGGTGGACCATTTCAGATTGTCAGTGATGTGTATGGCGAGGATCTTGAAGCTTTCCACCTTCTCCACTGCGATCCCATCGATGTGGATAGGGGCGTGCTCCCTCTCCTGAAGTCCACGATCAGCTCCTTCGTTTTGTTGACGTTGAGATTATTTTCCTGACACCACTCTGCCAGGGCCCTCACCTCCTCCATGTTGGTAATCAGACCTTCTAATGTTGTGTGGTCTGCAAACTTGATGATTGAGTTGGAGGCGTGATTGTCCACGCACTAATGGGTGAACAGGGAGTACAGGAGGGAGCTGACCACGCACCCTTGTGGGGCCCCTGTGTTGAAGATCAGTGAAGTGAAGATTTCCTAACTTCCCCACCTGGGGGCGGCCCGTCAGGAAGTCCAGGACCCAGTTGCACAGGGTGGGGTTCAGACCAGGGCCCCAAGCTTAATGATGAGCTTGGAGGGTACTATGGTATTGAACCCTGAGCTATAGTCAATGAACAGCATTCTTAGGTAGGTATTCCTCTTGTCCAGATGGGATAGGGCAGTGTGCAGAGTGATGGTGATTATTAAATATTCCCCATATTTTGTTAAAAGGGTGCTCACATGGCTGCCTTAGAATGTTGAAATAGTGTCATGTAAATGCATCATAATGCACAAACCTCAATGGCCCAACTCTCTAAATACATGGCTCTGCTTGAAGGCAAACTCCACTGAATAAGGAAAACTCTACTGAGCAAAGATAGAAAATAAAGCCTTCCTGGAGATGTATTTTCTGTGTCTAACCAACAATGTGTCTGTCCTTTGTGTTTAAGGGTCTGCGAGACCTGGCAAAGCACTACCCCAATGTCATCACTGTCGTCCATCTTGGTGAGTACTCGCTCTGTTCCATTCTTCTGTTTCTTCACGCTCTAGCACTAGGATTATTGAGCCTATTAATGGCACTGTTGTCAATCTCACCAGTCACAGCATGCACTTGTATAGCCTGTACTGTATGAATCACATGGCAGAGTGCCAGGTTACTCTGAGCTGGCCAGCTGGGATGTTAGACTGGATACTGGGGTTGACTAGCTGTTTGTGCTTTCAGGACAATTACAGGTAGGGGTGGTAAGACAGCACAAACAGATCTGGGTTTAGTCTAGCGGTTGACTGACAGACTTTTTCTCCTCTGTGTCTGTCAGACGCCACAGACCCCTGCAGCATTAAGGAGTCAGCCAGGTGGGCAGTCTGGTGGGGAAGGCTGGGCTCAACGTGCTGGTAAACAACACAGGGATGCTGACTCACAGACCCCTGCAGCATTAAGGAGTCAGCCAGGTGGGCAGTCTGGTGGGAAAGGCTGGGCTCAACGTGCTGGTAAACAACACAGGGATGCTGACTCACAGACCCCTGCAGCATTAAGGAGTCAGCCAGGTGGGCAGTCTGGTGGGGAAGGCTGGGCTCAACCTGCTGGTAAACAACACAGGGGTGCTGACTCACAGACCCCTGCAGCATTAAGGAGTCAGCCAGGTGGGCAGTCTGGTGGGAAAGGCTGGGCTCAACGTGCTGGTAAACAACACAGGGATGCTGACTCACAGAACCATGCAGACCACAAGTACCCAGGAAATACAGGCTGCATTCAACACCAACACCATGGGCCCTATGGACATCATTAAGTTAAGGGCAGAGAGCCAGAAAAACACACATAGAGATACGTTTTAGAGGACATTCAAAATGTATTTGTTTTTCCTAATGTCGGCAAACAAAAGGTGCAGAATACTGAAGAATGATTCATCATTTTTGTTTTCTCTGTCTCCCTCTGTCACCCTCCTAAGGAGTTTCTGCCCTATCTGCAGTCAGCAGCCACAGCCAGTGGGAAACCAGGAATGTCCTGCAGTAAGCCAGCTGTGGTCAGCATTTCCAGCATGGTGGCCTCCATGGCAACCATCAAGGAGATGTATTCTTTCTTGCCTATGGCATCTCTCAAAGTGAACAGACTTCTGTTACCCTGCCTGTCATAACACAGCCTCTCACATCACATTATATTCCCTGTCGGGTTAGCCCAGCCATGTCAGTGGAGGCTCTTTGTAATGGCTGGAATGGAATACTTGTCATGTCTGATGAGTTTGACCTTTTCATTCATTCCGTAGTCATGGCTCTACATCCAATCTATTGCCTTGTATCCTCTCCTCTTTAACAGCCTCCCTCCCTTCTCTCTTTCCTCTCCTCTCAGGCTGGTCTGAACATGCTGACGCTCTGCGCTACAGAGGAGTTCAGGAAGGATGAGATCCTGTTTGCGGTCCTGCACCCGGGCTGGGTCCGCACTGACATGGGTGGAGAAGGGGTGTGTCTGACTGGCAGGGTGGAGAAGGAGTGAGTCTGACTGGCAGGGTGGAGAAGGAGTGAGTCTGACTGGCAGGGTGGAGAAGGAGTGAGTCTGACTGGCAGGGTGGAGAAGGAGTGAGTCTGACTGGCAGGGTGGAGAAGGAGTGAGTCTGACTGGCAGGGTGGAGAAGGAGTGAGTCTGACTGGCAGGGTGGAGAAGGAGTGAGTCTGACTGGCAGGGTGGAGAAGGAGTGAGTCTGACTGGCAGGGTGGAGAAGGGGTGAGTCTGACTGGCAGGGTGGAGAAGGGGTGAGTCTGACTGGCAGGGTGGAGAAGGGGTGAGTCTGACTGGCAGGGTGGAGAAGGAGTGAGTCTGACTGGCAGGGTGGAGAAGGAGTGAGTCTGACTGGCAGGGTGGAGAAGGGGTGAGTCTGACTGGCAGGGTGGAGAAGGGGTGAGTCTGACTGGCAGGGTGGAGAAGGAGTGAGTCTGACTGGCAGGGTGGAGAAGGAGTGAGTCTGACTGGCAGGGTGGAGAAGGAGTGAGTCTGACTGGCAGGGTGGAGAAGGAGTGAGTCTGACTGGCAGGGTGGAGAAGGGGTGAGTCTGACTGGCAGGGTGGAGAAGGGGTGAGTCTGACTGGCAGGGTGGAGAAGGGGTGAGTCTGACTGGCAGGGTGGAGAAGGGGTGAGTCTGACTGGCAGGGTGGAGAAGGAGTGAGTCTGACTGGCAGGGTGGAGAAGGGGTGAGTCTGACTGGCAGGGTGGAGAAGGGGTGAGTCTGACTGGCAGGGTGGAGAAGGGGTGAGTCTGACTGGCAGGGTGGAGAAGGGGTGAGTCTGACTGGCAGGGTGGAGAAGGGGTGAGTCTGACTGGCAGGGTGGAGAAGGGGTGAGTCTGACTGGCAGGGTGCTTCTATTGAGTGCATTGACCTCAGGGTGGGAAAGATTGTAATGAACTATGTTTAAGCACCTTAGAGCAGCGTTGTCCCAGTAGTCCATCAGGAGCAGGAGTCAGAACCCAATAGTGGGTCGTGGCATAAGCCTACAACTGGGCTTTGGTCTGATATTCTGTTTTGATTATCTGGTGGGGTCAAGACAACATTTGAAAGGCTTTGATTAGTCATGTACCAATATAAGTCTAATACCACTACTGCTACAGAGGCCGACCATGTATGTGTTTACTATGACCACCAGGGGGCGATGCTCCAGAGAGTGTGGAAGGACTCCTGAGCGTGATGGACTCAGACTGGGGCCTTCCTGGACTATGAGGGAAAAGTCATGCCCTGGTAAACTCACTGGATTGTACTGAACACTGGAGAACTCTGAACACAATATTTTATAATCGTTCTATAAATACACATCAAATAAACATGAGTAAAATCAAGTGGTATCCCCCCAAAGTTTATTCAATTGAGAATGGAAAAAAACTACCTTTTGGGGCTTTTATATAGAGGAATTGTAATATTCATTGTGTCGTATTGAATATCTTCATTCATCTCACACGTGCTCTTTACTACACATTCCATAACATGGCAAAAAAGCCCATGTCAAATGGAGTCTTTCGGTAATAATCAGGATCTAATTTCTTCTATCAATAAAGTCAAAAGGCAATCAAAAAAATCTCTAAAAGATCTTTCAAAATGTTTTCCGCACACACCGTGCCAAACATTTCACTACTCCATTACTTATGTGTCTTGAGGCTGGATATGTGCCTTGGATGTACAGCTACCACTCTCTTTGAATGGTGCGATCAGAACCACTCCTCATCACCAGGTGGCGCTGTTCCACACAGCCACTTTGACCGGGCAGATCTTCAGCGGGCCGGGGTTGTTGCCGTTGATGTTGGCCCCAGGGCAGAAGAAGGGGAACATCCTCTCAGTGAAGAAATCATTGAAGGTGTAGATGGAGGTCATATTAACAGGGTTGGAGAAGGTCACCTCCCCAGACTCGTAGTCCAGCTGTACCCTGACCCTCTTCAGCTCCCCTGTCAGTTTGAGAGGGGTGCGTGGCCGGGTCACGGCCATATACTCACCCTCGCAGTGGGAGATCATCCACAAGCCACCCTCAGGGCAGCCTGAGATCCGGCCCTTCCTGTTAATGGACTCCTTGACCACACCCAGCATCCAGTCGTCCTTGTCCCCCACCTCTACCTCCCAGGCGTGGCAGCCGGTGGTGAAGCCCTCAGAGCCCAGGACGAACACGAAGTGGTCAAAACGCTCTGGGTTGTCTGGGAGCACCTGCACATGACCACTGTTGGTCACACTGGTCAGGTCCTTGTTCAGAGAGAGCCAGGAGTAGGCCGTGTTAGGATCCAGAGTCACAGGAGCTGGGAGATGGAGAAAGGGGCTTTAGTGATGGAAACAGTTTTAGAAAATATTTACAAGTTGTGGATCTAGTAACAAATGAATTAGCGTACATCTATACGAGTTAGTAGAAGTTCTATGGAACGTTAGTTAATGCAGTTATAGCTAGCTAGACACCCAACAAGCCAAAGACTGGAGCATAAACAGACTACTGTAGTCTTGTTATACATACTGTACTCCACCAGCCCCACCATCTTCTCCCAGACCTTGTACTTGAGGGAGCTGACATGCTTCGCCACGTTGATCATAGCACCGGAGATCTCCTCTGGACCCTTCTGAGGTATCACAGCTCTACAACAATATAACAGCCACTTAGTTCTAGTTGGAGTTTGGTACATTACATTATAAGGGGTATTAGGTACTCAAGTCAAAACACTTACCTCTTCTTTGTGTTTCTGTAGTTCTGAAAATGGAACAAGACACATGTAATTTTGTAATTGTTTGTACTGATAATACTGCTGGTTTATAAAAAGGTCCTATTCTTCTTACCTGGAGGAAAAGAGCATCACTGGAGGCTATGTCATTATCAATAGCGATGATGGCGTGAGAGAGGGTGAGGATGTCTGCCGTGATGCCCTCTGTCTTCTTCCTCACCAGATGTCTCTTCTGCTCATCTTCCTCCTGTAGAATAGCTATCCTGGTTTCCTCCTCATTCTGAAGGAACTGCCTGAGCTGCTCAAACTCCTCTCTGATGTGATTCTCTGTCTGCTGGGTCTGGCTCTGGCCAAACAGGAGAAACAGGTCATAGGAGACAATCTTATATATAACTCTAGAACAGTGGCACACAATTGCAGACATTTGTCAAAACATTGTTTTGGTAGGCAAGCCATTGACAACAAAGTCTCTTACAACCTAGACATGTCTGATATCTGTGATAAAATCAATCAATTTAAAATAACTTTATTATCCCTCAAGGGGAAATTGCTTGGTCAAACACCAGGCACTTGTACTGCTTGCTCAAATACAAGGCACAAAGCATATTGACTGCTTTGTCCACATGAGGATATACTGTACACAAGTTATAAGACCATATTTTCAAGGGTTTGTTTTTTCAAAGGCATTCCTCCAACTGTTTACAGACTAACAGTGTGTGAGCTAAACATCAGTCAGTGCTGTGTTGTGATCTGCTGATGTCCCACGGTTTCAGACACCCTGTTTGTTGATACCTTGATGTGCACAGTTGTGTCATCACACTCCTGCTTGGCTTCATAGAGGCCACGGAGGCTCTTCTTCAGAGGGATCAATTCTTTCTTCATTTCTTCCTGAGGGAGAGGGGGGGCGTTTTTAGAGATACCACTGTAAAGTGTGTAAGAGCGTCTGAAAGTTTAGCTCAAGCAAATCTAGCCATGTAAACATGAACGTCAATGGCAGAGCCAAAGCTCATCTGAGGTCATGCATAGGCTGCTGTTTAACCGTAATCAGGATATTTTGGTGATATTTTTTGGGTGAAACCATATTCTATGGTTTTTGGAGTACCGTCTGCAACTGCACACAGACGTTTACAATAGAAAAGTTTATTCTGAATCAAGAATTAAAAAGTATCACCAGGTAAGGGTTAGTTGAAAAATTGCTTCCAATAGCATACGGTGTAACTGTGTAAGGAAGCATTCACGTATCACCTTACAATGTGTATTTATTTTTTTAATTATCCAACTAGCAGATACAGTATCAATGGCTCTGGCTCCCTTTCGAAATGTTACTGCTGTGAAATCTGGCACATCAATAACAATCATGTTTCACAATAGTTATGTTTGATTGCTGACTGTACTGCTTCAAGGTTTATACTGGTGCTAAAACAAGCTGGATTAAGAATACATTTTCAAGGTAATATGGTCAATATAAAGTAGTATATCTGAATAAAAACTGAAATTAAAAGATTGACAGAATACAATATTTGCAACACCATAAAAGAGGGTTACACAACCATCCAAAACTGAATGATACGAGACAAGCCAGTCTAACCTTGAGCTCCTGGGCCCCCTCCTCCAGTGGGATCACACAGTGGCCCTGGTGCCTCTTAGATGTGTGACACACACAGCAGAGCACCTCGGCATCGTCCTGGCAGAACAGCTTCAGCACCTCCCCGTGTGTGTGGCACTTTGCCTCAGACTTCACTGGGACGCCCCCTCTGTCTGGCCCCCCGCCCGCCTCGCCCTGGATCCTCTGCTCCCTGAAGAAGGTATCGGCCACGTTCTTCAGAGCCAGGCTCACTGTGGGCTCTGTCAGGGAACACTTTCTGCGGCACACTGGACACTCGCGCCTCGCCTTCTTCTGGTTCCAGAACTGCTGCAGGCAGGCCCGGCAGAAGCTGTGGGTGCACTTGAGCACCACAGGGTCCCTGAAGATCTCGCAGCACACAGAGCAGGTTAGCTCATCTTCCAACATGGAGCCCGAGTGAGAGGACACGGCCCTGGGCCGCAGAGCCATGACCACCTTGGGGCTCTGTAAGAACGAAGGTTTCCCAGGCTGGGAGGAAGCCCGTGGGCGCAGCGCCATGACTGGCTCCTTCACTGTAGCTAGAGACTACTGTGGTGTATTCCCTTTTCAGTGGAGGAAATATCTTTCAGCAGTGCTGTAGCATCTACTCTTTCCTGAGGAAAGCGCTCTGCCAGCTCTCTCACATCCAGGAACAGACACTGGACTGACAGCTAAGGACACACAACATAGTAAATGAGGGACATGAGATCACATCCTATGGGTGACCTGGACTTGTAGAACAGGTCCTGCTCCGCCCCCCCCAAGGGAAAAATGTCTTTAAAAGCCAAATCACGTCCCCTGGCCTCCTACCTACTGTACCTGCCTACAACAGGATTCTAAGAAACTAGTCCTTAGTTATTATGCCTAGCCCAACTGACCTCCCAGTCAGAGTCAGTCTGCTTGTTTCTGAGAAACGAGTGTCATGTGTGGGTAGAGCCTGGAGCAACAGGTGCTGCGGTGGGAGTAGGGTTAGGAGGCCTCCGACTGGCCACAAACTGGTTGAATCAACTTTGTTCCAACGTAATTTGTCAGTGTAATGTGACGTGGAATCTACATGGAAACAAGTAAACTGTTGTTTTGAGGGTGAAATTTCAAACACGGGATTGTGTCACCATTGTAACAAATGTTTAACAGACAAATCTTCCCACTGGGCACAGATGTCAATTCAACATCTATTCCACGTTGGTTCTGTAATTTCATTGAAATGACATTGAAACAACGTTGAGTCAACCAGTGTGCCCAGTGCGTTGTATAAAATATGTTGAATTTGTACCTTTGAAATGAAGTCAGATGCAGTGGCTGCCAATCCATTAGGGTGTTAGGGGTGGTGCCCCACTTGTAATAGTTCACAAACAACAAAAATCTACACACACACACACACACACACACACTCACACACATGTACAGTACCAGTCAAAAGTTTGGACACACCTACTCATTCTAGGGTTTTTATTTATTTTACTATTTTCTACAACCTTTATTTAACTAGGCAAGTCAGTTAGGAACAAATTCTTATTTACAATGACGACCTACCCCAGCCAAACCCAGAATACGCTGGGTCAATTGTGTGCCACCCTATGGGACTCCCAATCACAGCCGGATGAAATACAGCCTGGATTGAAACTAGGGACTATAGTGATGCCCTCTTGCACTGAGATGCAGTGACTTAGAGCGCTGTGCCACTCGGGAGAAGCAGTAATAATAGTGAGCAGAATAATAGTGAAGACATCAAAATTACAGTTGAAGTTGGAAGTTTACGTACACTTAGGTTGGAGTCATTAAAACTCGTTTTTCAACCACTCCACAAATTTCTTGTTAACAAACTATAGTTTTGGCAAGTCGGTTAGCACATCTACTTTTGTGCATGACACAAGTCATTTTTCCAACAATTGTTTACAGACAGGTTATTTCACTGTATCACAAATCCTGTGGGTCAGAAGTTTACATATACTAAGTTGACTGTGCCTTTAAACAGCTTGGAATATTCCAGAAAATTATTTCATGGCTTCAGAAGCTTCTGATTGACTCAAATGATGTCAATTAGCCTATTGGAGGTGTACCTGTGGATATATTTCAAGGCCTACCTTCAAACTCATTGCCTCTTTGCTTGACATCATGGGAAAAATCCAAATCAGCCAAGACCTCAGAAAACAAATTGTAGACCTGCACAAGTCCAGTTAATCCTTGGGAGAAATTTCCAAATGCTTGAAAGTACCACGTTCATCTGTACAAACAATAGTACGCAAGTATAAACACCATGGGACCACGCAGCCAACATACCGCTCAGGAAAGAGAGGTGTTCTGTCTCTTAGAGATTAACGTACTTTGGTGCGAAAAGTGCAAATCAATCCCAGAACAACAGCAAAGGACCTTGTGAAGATGCTGGAGGAAACAGGTACAAAGTATCTATATCCAAAGTAAAACGGGTCCTATATCGACATAACCTGAAAGGCCGCTCAGCAAGGAAGAAGCCACTGCTCCAAAACCGCCACAAAAAAGCCAGACTACTGCACATGGGGACAAAGATCATATTTTTGGAGAAATGTCCTCTGGTCTGATGAAACAAAAATAGAACTGTTTGGCCATAATGACCATCGTTATGTTTGGAGGAAAAAGGGGGAGGCTTGCAAGCCGAAGAACACCATCCCAACCGTGAAGCACGGGGGTGGCAGCATCATGTTGTGGGGGTGCTTTGCTGCAGGAGGACTGGTGCACTTCACAAAACAGTTGCATCATGAGGTAGGAAAATGATGTGGATATATTGATGCAACATCTCAAGACATCAGCCAGGAAGTTAAAGCTTGGTCGCAAATGGGTCTTCCAAATGGAAAATGACCCCAAGCATACTTCCAAAGTTGTGGCAAAATGGCTTAAGGACAACAAAGTCAAGGTATTAGAATGGCCATCACAAAGCCCTGATCTCAATCCCATAGAAAATGTGTGGGCAGAACTGAAAAAACGTGTGCGAGCAAGGAGGCCTACAAACCTGACTCAGTTACACCAGCTCGGTCAGAAGGAATGGGACAAAATTCACCCAACTTATGGGAAGTTCGCGGAAGGCTAATCGAAACGTTTGACCCTAGTTAAACAATTTAACAGCAATGCTACCAAAAACTAATTGAGTGTATGTAAACTTCTGACCCACTGGGAATGTGATGAAAGAAATGCAAGCTTAAATAAATCACTCTTCTATTATTCTGACATTTCACATTCTTGAGGTAAAGTGGTGATCAACTGACCGAAGACAATTTTTACTAGGATTAAAAGTCAGGAATTGTGAAAAACTGAGTTTAAATGTATTTGGCTAAGGTGTATGTAAACTTCCAACTTCAGCTGTATGAAATAACACATATGGAATCATGAAGTAACCAAAAAAGTGTTAAATCAAAATGTGTTTTATATTTGAGACTCTTCAAAGTAGCCACCCTTTGCCTTGATGACAGCTTTGCAAGCTCTTGGCATTCTCTCTACCAGCTTCATGAGGTAGTCACCTGGAATGCATTTCAATTAACAGGTGTGTCTTTGTGGAATTTCTTTCCTTCTTAATGCATTTGAGCCAATCAGTTGTGTTGTGACAAGGTAGGGGTGATATACAGAAGATTTGGTAAAAGACCAAGTCCATATTATGACAAGAACAGCTCAAAAAAGCTAAAAGAGAAATGACAGACCTTCATTACTTTAAGACATGAAGGTCAGTCATTCCTAAATCGTTCAAGATCTTTTAAAGTTTTTAGATCTCATGGGGTCCGCCACAGGAAAGGAAGACCCAGAGTTAACTGCACCTCAGATTGCAGCCCAAATAAATGCTTCAGAGTTAAAGTAACAGTTCCATCTCAACATCAACTGGGTTTTATTTCACCTTTATTTAACCAGGTAGGCTAGTTGAGAACATGTTCTCAATTACAACTGCGGCAAACAGAGTTAGACATGGAATAAACAAACACAGTCAATAATACAATAGAGAAAGTCTATATACAGTGTGTGCAAATGAGGTAGGATAAGGGGGGTGAGGCAATAAATAGGCCATAGTGGCGAAATTACAGTATGGCAAATTAAACACTGGGGTGATAGATGTGCAGAAGATGAGTGAGCAAGTAGCAGTACTGGGGTGCAAAGGAGCAAAATAAATAACAATATGGTGATGAGGTAGTTGGATGGGCTATTTACAGATTGGCTATGTACAGGTGCAGTGATCTGTGAGCTGCTCTGACAGCTGGTGCTTAAAGCTAGTGAGGGAGATATGAGTCTCCAGCTTCAGTGATTTTTGCAGTTTGTTCCAGTCATTGGCAGCAGAGAACTGGAAGGAAAGAGGCCGAAGGAGGAATTGGCTTTGGGGGTGACCAGTGAAATATACCTGCTGGAGCGCATGCTGCGGGTGGGTGCTGCTATGGTGACCAGTGAGCTGAGATAAGGTGGAGCTTTACCTAGCAAAGACTTAGATGACCTGGAGCCAGTGGGTTTGGCAACGGATATGAAGTGAGGGCCAGCCAAAGAGAGCATACAGGTCACAGTGGTGGGTAGTATATGGGGCCTTGGATGGCACTGTGATAGCAAATTGGATGCAGTAAGAGTAGTGTTGGAGGCTATTTTGTAAATGACATCGCCGAAGTCAAGGATCGGTAGGATAGTCAGTTTTACTAGGGTATGTTTGGCAGCATGAGTGAAGGATACTTTTTTGCGAAATAGGAAGCCGATTCTAGATTTAATTTTGGATTGGAGATGCTTAATGTGAGTCTGGAAGGAGAGTTTACAGTCTAACCAGACCCCTAGGTATTTGTAGTTGTCCACATATAAGTCAGAACCGTCCAGAGTAGCGATGCTGGACGGGTGAGTAGGTTTGGGCAGCGATCGGTTGAAGAGCATGCATTTCGTTTTGCTTGCATTTAAGAGCAGTTGGGGGCCACAGAAGGAGAGTTGTATGGCATTGAAGCTCGCCTGGAGGTTAGTTAACAGTGTCCAAAGAAGGGCCAGAAGACCTTAGAAAGGCAGGGTAGGATAGATATAGGTCTGTAGCAGTTTGGGTCTAGAGTGTCTTCCCCTTTGAAGAGGGGGATGACTGCGGCAGCTTTCCAATCTTTGGGGATCTCAGACGATGCGAAAGAGAGGTTGAGCAAGCTAGTAATAGCTGTATGGATGGTCGAATTGCTGCAAAGAAACCATTATTAAAAAGGACACTAATAAGAAGAGACTTGCTTGGGCCAAGAAACATGAGCAAAAAAAACACTGGAAATCTGAGAGTCCAAATTTGAGATTTTTGGTTCCAACCTCTGTGTCTTTGTGAAACGCAGAGTACGTAAACGGGTGATTGCCGCATGTGTGGTTCCCACCATGAAGCATGGAGGAGGTGTGATGGTGCTTTGCTGTTGACACTGTCTGATTTATTTAGAATTCAAGGCACACTTAACCAGCATGGCTACCACAGAATTCTGCAGCAACACTCCATCATATCTGGTTTGCACTTAGTGGGATTATCATTTGTTTTTCAACAGGACAATGACCCAAAAACACACCTCCAAGCTGTGTAAGGGCTATTTGACCAAGGAGAGTGACGGAGTGCTGCATCAGATGACTTGGCCTCCACAATCACCCGACTTCAACCCAATTGAGATGGTTTGGGATTAATTGAACCACAGAGTGAAGGAAAAGCAGCCAACAAGTGCTCAGCATATGTGGGAACCCGTTCAAGACTATTGGAAAAGCATTCCTCGTGAAGCTGGTTGAGACAATACTAAGGCAAAGGGTGACTACTTTGAAGAATCTCAAATCTAAAATATATTTTGATTTGTTTGACACTTTTTTGGTTACTACATGATTCTATACATTTTATTTTGATGTCTTCACTATTATTCTACAATATAGAAAATAGTGAAAATAAAGAAAACCCTTGAATGAGTAGGTGTGTCCAAACTTTTGGCTGGTACTGTAAATATATAAACACAGCAAAAAAAGAAACGTTCTCTCACTGTCAACTATGTTTATTTACAGCAAACTTAAATGTGTGTAAATATGTGTATGAACATAACAAGATTCAACAACTGAGCCATAAACTGAACCTGTTCCCCAGACATGTGACTAACAGAAATTGAATAATATGTCCCTGAACAAAAGGGGGGTCAAAATCAAAAGTAACAGTCTGTATCGAATGTGGCCACCAGCTGCATTAAGTACTGCAGTGCATCTCCTCCTCATGGACTGCACCAGAATTGCCTGTTCTTGCTTCTACCAAGGCACCTGCAAGTTCCCAGACATTTCTGTGTGGGGGGGGGGGGGGGGGGGGGGGGGGGTTGGCCCGATCCTTCACACTCCGATCCAACAGGTCCCAGACATGCTCAGCGGGATTGAGATCCGGGCTCTTCGCTGGCCATGGCAGAACACAGACATTCCTGTCTTGCAGGAAATCACACACAGAACAAGCAATATGGCTGGTGTCATTGTCATGCTGGAGGGTCATATCAGCATGAGCCTGCAGGAAGGGTACCACATGAGGGAGGAGGATGTCTTCCCTGTAACGCACAGCGTTGATTGCCTGCAATGACAACAAGCTCAGTCTGACGCCTCAGACCATGACGCCTCAGACCATGACAGACCCTCCACCTCCAAATTGATCCCACGCCAGAGTACAGGCCTCGGTGTAACGCTCATTCCTTCGACGATAAACGGGAATCCGACCATCACCCCTGGTGAGACAAACCGCGACGCGTCAGTGAAGAGCACTTTTTGCCAGTCCTGTCTGGTCAAGCGACAGTGGGTTTGTGCCCATAGGCGACGTTGTTCCCGGTGATGTCTGGTGAGGACCTGCCTTACAATAGGCCTACAAGCCCTCAGTCCAGCCTCTCTCAGCCTATTGCGGACAGTCTGAGCACTGATGGAGGGATTGTGCAACTCGGGCAGTTGTTCCCATCCTGTACCTGTCCCGCAGGTGTGATGTTTGGATGTACCGGTCCTGTGCAGGTGTTGTTACACGTGGTCTGCCACTGTGAGGACGATCAGCTGTCTGTCCTTTCTCCCTGTAGCGCTGTCTTAGGCGTCTCACAGTACAGACATTGCAATTTATTGCCCTGGCCAAATCTGCAGTCCTCATGCCTCCTTGCAGCATGCCTAAGGCATGTTCACACAGATGAGCAGGGACCTTGGGCATCTTTCTTTTGGTGTTTTTCCCAGAGTCAGTAGAAAGGCCTCTTTAGTGTCCTAAGTTTTCAAAACTGCGACCTTAATTGCCTACCGTCTGTAAGTTGTTAGTGTCTTAACGACCGTTCCAGAGGTGCATGTTCATTCATTGTTTATGGTTCATTGAACAAGCACAGTGTTCAAGACCTTTAGAATTAAGATCTGTGAAGTTCTTTGGATTTTTTTACTAATTATCTCTGGGCTATTTGCCTGCCACCCAGGGCTTGGGGGGACCTAGTGAATGACCAGCAGAGAGCTGGGACCAAAGTAACAAAGCCTACCATCAGCAAGGGCATTGAATATGAAACGTGGCTGGATCCCAAACACACCGCCCGGGCAACGAAGGAGTGGCTTCGTAAGAAGCATTTCAAGGTCCTGGAGTGGCCAAGCCAGTCTCCAGATCTCAACCCCATAGAAAATCTTTGGAGGGAGTTGAAAGTCCATGTTGCCCAGCAACAGCCCCAAAACATCACTGCTCTAGAGGAGATCTGCATGGAGGAATGGGCCAAAATACCAGTGTGTGAAAACCTTGTGAAGACTTACAGAAAACATTTGACCTCTGTCATTGCCAACAAAGGGTATATAACAAAGTATTGAGATAAACTTTTGTTATTGACCAAATACTTATTTTCCACCATAATTTGCAAATAACATTTTTTTAAATCCTACAATGTGATTTTCTGGATTTTTTCCCCTCATTTTGTCTGTCATAGTTGAAGTGTACCTATGATGAAATTTACAGGCCTCTCATCTTTTTAAGTGGGAGAACTTGCACAATTGGTGGCTGACTAAATACTTTTTTGCCCCACTGTACATGCCAGCAGTCACTACACAACACTGAACAATACATGAATTGCACTATAATGGTGACAAACAGTGCCCATAAACTGTTAGGGCCTACATAAAGCTGTCCCAACAGCAGAGCTTTCTTTTCAGCGCCATGGAGTGAATCCTTACTACTGCTACACCTGGCTATCATCTGAGCTTTGTCTGGCAGTGAAACAGATAAATCAGCCTCATTTATTGCCTTTAAAAAAAACATAGCTGTTATAGCTGACTTGCTTAAACAAATGTGGTTGCTACTGACAATTGAGATGTACAAACTATTGCATAAGGGGACGACAAGCGGATAAGAGGCAAGCCGTAATTTCAATTTAGACATTAATGAGCTAGGACGGACATAGTCCATATAACTATTTGTTCAGCACTTTGAAATGTAAAGCGACAGAATTCAGAACATGGTCCATTTTTACAGTGTTCTCCCTGTACACCAAGTCAGAACCATAGGATAAATAAAGGGGGCATATAAACAGACAATGAAAGCTCTTACAATATTCGATGATACATTTCTCGAAAACAGGTTATATGCTACACCAAGTCAGAACAGTAGGCTAAATCTTCAACATTATATCCACTATCAACAAAAAACACTATAGGCTGGGCAGCACCTCCTACTGGCGAGTTGATCTACAGCTATTAATTTGGTTTCCCATCCAGGGTTTTAACCAAACTCGGCTTTTCTATTTGCCACTGACTACTACCAATGTGCTATCATGAGAATGTGTTAGTGATGGCTGTTTAACAGTCTGATGGCCTTGAGATTGAAAAACAGCTTCTATCGGTCCCAGCTTTGATGCACCTGTACTGACCTCGCCTTCTGGATGGTAATGGGGTAAACAGGCAGTGGCTCAGCTGGTTGTTGTCCTTGATGATCTTTTTGGCCTTCCTGTGACGTCGGGTGCTGTAGGTTTCCTGGAGGACAGGTAGTTTGCCCCCGGTGATGTGTTGTGCAGACCGCACCACCCTCTGGAGGGCCATGTGGTTGAGGGCGGTGCAGTTGCCGTACCAGGCTGTGATACAGTCCGATAGAATGCTCTTAATTGCGCATCTGTAAAAGTTTGTGAGGGTTTTAGGCGACAAGCCACATTTCTTCAGCCTCCTTCACCGCGGTCTGTGTGGGTGGACCATTTCAGTTTGTCCGTGATGTGTACACTGATACCCTCTCCACTACTGTCCCGTCGATGTGGATAGGGGGGTGCTCCCTCTGCTGTTTCCTGAAGTCCACGATCATCTCCTTCGTTTTGTTGACGTTGAGTTCAATCTTGGTTTCATCAGACCAGAGAATATTGTTTCTCATGGTCAGAGTCCATTAGGTGTCTCTAAGCAAACTCCAAGCTGGCTGGCATGTGCCTTTTACTGAGGAGTGGCTTCCGTCTGGCCACTCTACCATGAAGACCTGATTGGTGGAGTGCTTCAGAGATGGTTGTCCTTCTGAAAGGTTCTCCCATCTCCACAGAAGAACACTGGAGCTCATTCATAGTGACCATCAGGTTCTTGGTCACCTCCCTGACCAAGGCTCTTCTCCCCCGATTGCTCAGTTTGGTTGGGTGGCCAGCTCTAGGAAGATTCTTGGTGGTTCCTAACTTAAGAATGATGGAGGCCACTGTATCTTACAGTGCACCTTCAATGCTGAAGAAATGTTGTGGTACCCCCCTATCTGTGCCTCGACACAATCCTGTCTCAGCGTTCTACGGACAATTCCTTCAACCTCATGGCTTGGTTTTTGCTCTGACATGCACTGTTAACTGTAGGACATTATATCAACAGGTGTGTGCCTTTCCAAATCATGTCAAATCTATTGAATTTACCACAGGTGGACTCCAATCAAGTTGTAGAAACTTCTAAAAGATGATCAATGGAAACAGGATGCACCTGACCTCAATTTCAGGTCTCATAGGAAGTGTATGAATACTTATGTAAATAGGGTATATGTTTTGTATGTTTAATACATTTGCTAAAACCTGTTTTCGCTTTGTCATTATGGGGTATTGTGAGCAGATTGATGAGGAAAAAATATAATTTAATCAATTTTAGAAGATTTAGAGCATAGTGATAACACATTAGGAATTCAACAAACTTCTGGCTGTCTTTGAGTGGGTGAATAAAATTGAAATCACATTGATCAACATCTCAACCAAATATTACCCACATTTCAACGTTGAAATGACGTGCTGTGTCCAGTGAACTGTATGCAGTAAACATGGTTGTTTTGGGGATTCAGACCGCTAAAGGTTGACCGTGGCAAAAACTTCCAGAACCTGGGATGCTGAGCCAAGCATTTAGAGGCTGTATATATTCCATCCCAGGACTAAGATTAGTATCAGTACAATTACAAATTAAATCATAGATGTGACTCTCAAACATTGATACGCCATATCAAATTCCCATTGTGTATTGTATTCCCAAACTGTCCTACTATTGAGGGCTGAAGGGAGTGATTAGATGCATGTATTTTTTGAGGTGAGAACAGGACCTGATTACACACCTATAAACACACAGCACTCCAGGGGGTGATGTGTTTGTCTCTCTAAGAAGAACATGTTTCCATTCGCAGGTGAACACCAACTCAGCCAGCCTGTGCAAAATATCAGCTTGACTACGACCTGACGCTAATTCATTTTCTTGCCCCACTCAGGAAAATTATTTTAAAAAATTTAAAAAAAGATTTGGCACTTTTTTCTGCTAAACAATCTGACATAATATAGTAATATGAATTACATCTAGGGAAATATTTCCTGTTGAAGAGTCCAAGGCAACATTTGTGTATTCAACTGAGGGAAAGACATGGAAAACATCTGATTTCATAATTTCGTCATTATTATTGCCATTATAAATCAGACATTGTAATAGAAAGCCATACCAAAACAATGTCCTCAGTATTACAGTGCCTATTATCAGTATTTTATGATAGTAACCATCTAGATATACTTCAACAGCATTGATGTACAGAAAAACAACCAAACAATTTACTACAAAAATATGTTGTTCATTCAGAGATAGACTATGGAAAAGATAAAACCTGGAAAAGTTATGAAAAGAAATATTTTCTATGTTGAGTAATTATTTTCTATATCTTGGAACTTTGACCCATATTGCATGTTTTTTTATTCATCTATAAAGAAGTCACTAAAAGCCAGATGACTTTGCAGAAAGTAGTTTGGTTTGATAATGACATCATTCTGTTCCTATGGTAGTGTCCAGGGTCTTTCCTAAAGTAACAGTGTTGGACTTGGTCCTTCATTTCATTGCAGAATTGCATAATGGTGCATTTTCCTTTCATTACTTTCATTACGCTCCATGACTTATGCGCATAACTATTTGGCTCCTTCATATTGAGACTGTCTGGTCCCTAAAAAATGCAGTCTATTGGAAATGCCAATGCTTTTGGCATGGATATCAGTTTTCATTTTTTACCACCAACTCAATTAAAACAAAGGAAATTCCTCATCAGTTACACAACTCCTTTTCATTTAAAACACCACTCCTTTAAAAAAATCCTGCAAAAACATTTCTTAAAAAATTAAAGGCTCAGTCTACCAATAAGTCAATAGCTTTTTTAAACATTTTTTTTTTTTAAACATGTACTTCAAATTCTTAAAATACTGTAATATAACACTGTTTTTCTTAATACTGGAGTTTCCCTGGCAAAGGGGACCATTTAAGTATTAACCAGACTATCTTTGTTAACAGACTGAGATGTGCTACAGGTCAAGTGCAGCTTGTTTCTATACCTTATTCACTTCAGAAAAACTGATAATGATTGTAGTTTGAACCATAGAAAAAGCTGCAGCTAATTTTGTAGTGACAGTCTACGCATTGTGAACCTTCAGCAGCCAAAACCCTCCTTCAATAGTGACACTCAACAGCACATAAACCAAAAGAACTCACAACGAGGAGACAAACAATAATAGCATGGGCTAATAAGATGTTTTTTCTGACCATGCGATTTGACCAGGACATTCTGGGCCTGAGCATCTCAATACGCCTCTCTCTGAACAACACCGCACAGAACACAAATACTGTAGTCCAGTTCTATGCACCAGTGCTATGTAGTGAGTGACTGCTCCAGTGAAGTACAATGCACTTTTCTTATATTTTCTACAGCGCAGTGCAAGACAGTGCAAAGTGGGGGGAGGAAAATCACAGTTTGTTTGAACTCAAAACTTCAAAAGGGTAGGTACATGTAAGCCGTGGTCCCTCACTTCTCCCACTTGTTGTTCTCGGGATTGTTCCTCAGAGGACTAGTGGAACAAAGACCTGGGCGTTAACATGTGACGTGTTCAAGGTCAGGAGGTGTGTCCACAACCACGAGACCTGGAAGAACATTGAAAAGCACTTGCCGTTTGAACACAATAACCTCCACGTATTGCATTCAATAGTCTGAGTCTGATGAGAGTATTTTCAGCCTGATCGAGTGATCAGAGCTAGTGATCAGAGTCCTCTATCCTCTCCCATACACTGTCTCTATCCTCCCAAAGAGTCTCCCCCAAAAGTATCCCAACAAGAGTAGTAAACTCCACGTAAAAAATAATAAGTACACAGAAAACAATAAGTAAATCACATGATGGTAGTGTGGTGTTTCCTAGTAGTTCTGTTTGTTGCAGGTTGGTGCCTCAGCATTCAAAACCACACACAGGTTGGTCCCCTGCTCCCTCCGGTTACAGCCGGCCGACCTTGGCGTCCCCGATGGCACCCCAGACGTCAAAAACAAATTCATCCGGGAAGGCGAAGTCACCAAGGGTCTCGTCCAACGCCTCGGCAAACTCATCTGGGTTCTTTTTGTCCTTCCCCAGCTCCACCATTGTAGCAGCTGACAGTGAGGGAGAGGGGTCAACCACAGCACAACAAAGTAATAGGAAGTTAAATAGTTAACCAAATAGCTACCGAGACTGTTTGCATTGACCCCTTTTGCACAAACTTTGCCTCATCACATACGTTTATTATTTGTCACTTTATTCCTAGTCAAATGTACACATCTACCTCGTACCCTGCACAGACTCAGTACTGGTACCCTGTGTATATTGCCAAGTTATCGTTACTCATTGTGTATCTATTATTACATGTTTTACTTTTCTATTATTTCTATCTCTCTGCATTGTTGGGAAGGGTCCGTGAGTAAGCATGTCACCATTAGTCTACACCTGTTGTTTACGAAGCACGTAACAAATAACATTTGATTTGAAGTGGCAACACACAAGTCATCACTGCTAACAGGAGCTGCATGTGTGAATCACATTCACACATATACACACACCGTCTCCCTTACCCAGCTCACTGTCTCTGATGCCCATGTAACTCTCCAGGAGGTCATCCACTTTCTCTATGGCTTTCTCCTCAAATGCAGAGGGCTGTCAAATAAATACCACAAACATAGTCATGACCTGAAACCATGTTAACCTTATTAACGGTAATAGAAGAACCAACACACACTCACCAGCTCCTCCACTGTGGCTGGGCCTTTGGAGCGTAAACGCAGGGTGCCCTTCCCTGTCCCCAGCTGGGTTCCTGAGCCAGCCCGGGCCCCTCCTGACCTCTGGCTGATCATGTCTACAGGTAAGGGAGACAACATAACATGTCAAAGGAGCATCAGGTTTCTAACCTCCTAATTCTATATCTAGATAGTCAATGATAATATAAGAGCAATTAGTAAAAGGCATTACAAAGTTTGATAACTGCTGACTCATTCCTAAATATAATCTGTCACACCATAATATGATTCATAATTACTGTGTCAGCACACACAATCTCTCATACACACACATACACAAACCCACCGAAAGCTTTCAAGGGCTCCACCATCTTGAGAACAAAGTCCTTCCCCTTGGGCAGCTCCTTGAGCATCTTGGCCACCTCGTAGTGTCGACAGCCAATGAGACTGTGGCCGTTGATGGACTCAATCATGTCTCCCACGTTGATGACCTGGATCTGATGGACCACGCTACCCTCCCTTATTCTCTGGAAGGGACAGGATGAGACAAAGGAAAAATCCACCATTTCACACAATCAGCCAATTTGGCAGTGGGCAACATAAACAACTCTATAATGTGCAAAGGCAATTAACTAACATCTTATATTCAGTCTACTGTACATTCCACAATGTCGCTGCAATTGGGGCTCTGCGTTTCAAACGCTCCCATTTTGTTCTATTTTTAGTCCTCTGTGTGTGATGCTGATGCATTTCCTTCCACTGCCAGACCTATCAGAGGTGACAGACAGAGACGACTGATTTCCTAGCCAGTAACCATGCCCACCTTGATGAAGGCGTAGCCAGCTCCATTATCAGTGATGGTCAACCCCAGGGCGTCCTCCCCCTTGAACACTTCCACCTCCTTCCTCTGGCCTTTGATATGGGCAAAAATAAAGTCCTCCAGCCCAATCTGACCCCCCAGTAACTTGTCCATGTCCACCTTGTGAGTGTTCAGAGTGCAGAACATCACCTGAAGAGTTAGAAAGTGAGTCAGTAAAGGGATAAACTGAAGCAGATCTCTCTCTCTCTCTCTCACACACACACACACACACACGTCAGTCGTCATATTGTTCACCTCTGGTGGTGCGATCCCAAAGGCCTCTCCGATCTTGGTGTAGAGCTCTCGCACGTTGCTGAAGCCCTCGATGCGTCCCGTGGGGCTACCGTGTGCAAGCTGGGTGTGGAAGATCAGACGAGGTCTCAGGCTGGTGGGTGGGGGTGGCAGACCCTCCTGGGTAGTACCCTCCCCGAGCCCCACACCACCTCCATCCAGGCCGTCCATTCCTGGGACATTAAGACCCGCTCGGATCGGCTCAGCTTCCTCGTTCTCCACTAGTGGAGATGCTTTCTTCCTTCTACCCAATCCAAGAGGCATTTTTATCCCTCTGTCTGTCTGTGGAAGTGAACAGATGCTGCTTTGGTAGGTAGCCAAAGGTCCAGCATAGGACTCTCTCTCTCAAGTCTTCTTCCACCTGATGATTCACCACTGAACCACAGCTATCTCTTGATGGTGGTCGTTGTAGCTAGCTACTGCTGTTGTTGGGACAATAACTTCAACTGTATGGCAACTAAACATTCAGAGTGCATCTGTGAACAGATTGTGACAGGTTAGTTAAACAGTACTACCAAACCCCATCGCTGGTGCATCACATCAAAATACACTGGAAGATAGCTTTCAAAAACGAGTACCAAACCGCCCAGGAGCTAACTTGCCAAGCTAGCTAGCTCACCCTTAAAACACTTCTTCTGCCTACTTGTCTTGCCATCAAGTTACATGGCATTAGATAAAATGATAAACATCTAAACTTGAATCAGAGATTGCACTTAATCTGACACACCTATTTTTTTTAACAGATTGCCAGCTAGGTAGCTAACTTGTTAGCTAGTTAGCTTGTTGGCTAACACAATATTAGCTGCTAGCTAGCTGAGAATGAAGGAATATAGCAGTCAAGGTAAGCATCTTACCAGAGCTTTAGCTAGCTAACTCGCTGTACGAGGTGATTAATTCAAGCCAGACGTGGAATGGAACATCAAAACACTAGGTTACTTCATTTTTTTTACTCCAAAGGTTGTGAAAGTAAAGTTACATCGCATTCGAATCGCTAGTCTTGTGAGATACGCTAACAAGAAAATGAGAGGAAAGGATGATCTGATGGGTATGTATGTTGTTCAGCAGGGGTGTTTTCATTAGATAGCACAGCCACAAAGTACAAATTGGCTATGTCGAGAGAAACAAAAGGGGGGGGGGGGGGAATTGTGCTTTTTGGGTTTTATTTATGTTTTGGGGTTAGGAATGAGGTTAAGGATAGGTTTAAAATCAGATTTTAAGAAGAGCAATAGTAGAAACAGGCGGGGTTTATTACTTTGCGGCTGTGGTAACAATTGACGACTGCAGGGGTGGGACTTCAGCACTGTATAATGGCCTCCTTCACTATAGGATTCCTCTCCTCGTCTCTAGCTCTTCGATGCCCCTACTGTAAGGCAGGTTTTTCAACCCTCTGTCCTAGGAATTCCAATAGTCCTCCTGGCATGAATAATTAATCTACACTGCCTGTAATGCATTTTATTATCTATCTAGTATAGATGACAGACAGGCTTTTACTAAAAATACTCAGCTTTTGATTCTAACTTGTAATAGATTCAGTTCCCATGTCTCTCACTACATTTAACCCCTGGATGTGGATGTGTTTTTCAGAAGATTGCTTGTTTGACAATCTGCTCCAGGTAGAACAAAATGCACTGTTACAATGGTGCTTTGATCCCAATCCAGTTAGCTAGTCCCTAGTTGGCAAAATTGTTGCACGTGTAAAATAACTGTGTTGTCAAATCAAATCAAACGTTGTCACATTTTTTAAATTGTACCTTTATTTAACTAGGCAAGTCAGTTAAGAACAAATTTTTATTTTCAATGCCGTCCTAGGAACAGTGGGTTAACTGCCTTGTTCAGGGTCAGAACGACAGATTTGTACTTTGTCAGCTGGGGATTTCAACTTGCAACCTTTCAGTTACTTGTCCAACACTCATAACCACTAGGCTACCCTGCCGCCCCATATTCTAGGTCGGAACCATCCAGGGTGGTGATGCTAGTCGGGCGTGCGGGTGCAGGCAGTGAACGGTTGAAAAGCATGCATTTGGTTTTACTAGCGTTTAAGAGCAGTTGGAGGCCACGGAAGGAGTGTTGTATGGCATTGAAGCTCGTTTGGAGGTTAGATAGCACAGTGTCCAAGGAAGGGCCAGAAGTATACAGAATGGTGTTGTCTGCGTAGAGGTGGATCAGGGAATCGCCCGCAGCAAGAGCAACATCATTGATATATACAGGGAAAAGAGTCGGCCCGAGAATTGAACCATGTAGAGACTGCCAGAGGACCGGACAACATGCCCTCCGATTTGACAGGCTACGCTGCCGCCTCGATGCGCCGACTACCACAAGTGTGTACCTTACAAACCCTTAAACCAACCAAGTTTGACATGGGGCTAAATAAGACAGAACTACATCATTTTGTACAATTTTATTTGATATTTACAAGTTTGCCAGTCTTTGCAACAACTAAAATACCACAAAATGCCAAGGGGACCTCATTTGTTCAAAGGATAGGACAAATAAAATAAAATGTTCAGTTTCATACAAATTAAAAGCAGATTGCTAACACCTATTTGTCAAATACAATTCTGGGTGCCTAATAATAATAATAATAATAATACAGAATGTCTGCAAATTTTATAAAAACTATTTAAACTTTTCCATCAAAGGAAAACATTTGCAAATAAAGCAAATATTTTTTTGCAAAAAAGTTAAACTGAGATTACACATCTCTACATTCATGTTAAACCACATTTATCTGTTAAAATTAAATAAGAGTGGAACTCCACTTGGAGTGGAATGATAAATGGGTAAGTGTTGACTGATCATTACAACCTCAATGACAATCAATCAAATTCATTACATTTCGCAACAGAAACCATTTAGCGTTTGAGAACCAAACAGCATGAAATGATGCAGGACCTACCTGAATTTGTCCAATAAAAACAATGTTACAAAACATTTTCCATTTGGCGTAAAACTTTTGTGCAACAGATTAAACGTTTTGCAACAGAATCAGCGTAATGAATGCACCCCAGGTTAAAATATTTATTTCAAGTACTTGAAAATGTAACATTATTCAAATAATTCAGACATATTTTAACAATACAACTGACTCACTACTTGGCTATTTTAGTTTGTCAACTGTCATTTTTGGAATGATTTTCTTATTTACCACAGCAATTGTTTACCAAACAATTGCTTAAAAAAAATCAGTTCACTACATACTTTAGGCTGCGTTCACACAGGCAGCCCACTTCTGATCTTTTTCTCACTAATTTGTTGTTTTGACCAATCACATCCGATCTTTTCACAGCAGATCTTTTTCAGAGCTGATCTGATTGGTCAAAATACAATTTAGTGGGGAAAAAAATATCAGAATTGGGGCCCGACTAAACGCAGCCATATTAGACAAGTCATTGTTTGCTCTGCAGTGTGTAAGAAGTACAGGGTATGACAAAATAAAAAGAATGAAGATTATCCTAACAGAAATGGTTTGCATAGAGGTTCCGAAGTAGCAGTAGATATTAGTTTCACAGCTTTAACAGAGTTAAAGAGAGAATTTAAACAGCTAAAATGCACTGCTGTTTTGAATAGCTTCTAGAGTGTCACTGCAGAGTAAACACACCTACAAGTTTCACTGGAGAATGGGCATACAAGTCCATCATACTTACATTTAGCTTGAGGATCACTATTGTTGTAAGGGGTCCTACAGAGGTCAAAACACATCACACCATCTTCTTATAGTATTTCACAATAAGATGGTGCATGTTTGTCTATACACACACACACACACACACACACACACACACACACGGTCAATCTCGCATGCGTGACGTAACATTTTGCACAAAATAGATAACGCGCCCTTGAATAACAAAATCTATTCAACTGGAGAAGTTACACTGCATGGCCAAAAGTATATGGACACCTGCTTGATAAACATCTTATTCCAAAATCATGGGCATTAATATGGACTTGGTCCCTCCCTTTGCTGCTATAACAGCCTCCACTCTTCTGGGAAGGCTTTCCACCAGATGTTGGAACATTGGAAGCAAGTCCCCGCAGCATTCAGCCACAAGAGCATTAGTGAGGTCGGCCACCGGTGTTGAGCGATTAGACCTGGGTCGGCGTGCCAATTCATACCAAAGGTGTTCAATAGACAGGGCTCTATGCAGGCCAGTCAAGTTCTTCCACACTGATCTCGACAAACCATTTCTGTATGGACCTTGCTTTGTGCACAGGGGCATTGTCATGCTGGAACAGGAAAGGGCCTTCCCCAAACTGTTGCCACAGAATTGGAAGCACAGAATCGCCTAGAATGTCATTGTCTGCTGTAGCGTCAAGATTTCCCTTCAATGGAACTAAGGGGCCTAGCACGAACCATGAAAAACAGCCCCAGACCATTATTCCTCCTCCACCAAAGTTTACAGTTGGCACTATGCAGTCGGGCAGGTAGCGTTCTCTTGGCATTCGCCAAACCCAGATTGTCCATCGGACTGCCAGATGGTGAAGCATGTTTCATCACTCCAGAGAACGTGTTTCCACTGCTCCAGAGTTCAATGGCGGTGAGCTTTACACCACTCCAGCTGATGCTTGGCATTGCGCATGGTGATCTTGTGTGTGGCTGCTCGGCCATGGAAACCCATTTCATGAAGCTCTCGATGAACAATTATTGTACTGACTTTGCTTCCAGAGGCCGTTTGAAACTCGGTAGTGAGTGTTGCAACCTGCTTCAGTGGCCCTGTTCTGTGAGCTTGTGTGGCCTACCACTTCGGGGTTGAGCGGTTGTTGCTCCTAGATGTTTCCACTTTACAATAAAAGCACTTACAGTTGATTGGGGCAGCTCTAGCAGGGCAGAAATTTGACGAACTGACTTGTTGGAAAGTTGGCATCCTATGACGATGCCACATTGAATGTCACTGAGCTCTTCAGTATGGGCCATTCTACTGGCAATGTTTGTCTATTGAGACCGCATAGCTGTGTGCTTGAGTTTATACACCTGTCAGCAATAAGTGTGCCTGAAATAGCCAAATCCACTCATTTGAAGGGTTGTCCACTCACTTTTGGCCATGTAGTGTATCAAGTATGTGGAATCTGTAGGGAGTTGCCTGGAATTAATTCCTAAAAACATTTATTCCTACCTCATTCTCTGGGTTAGTTTGAACATGATTTGCAAGTTGTGCTCAAGAATCCCCAGTTTTGCCCCTCCCATTTAAGCTGAAAGAATTTTCTGAATTCTATTTGCTCTAGTTCCCCAACATAACTCAGTTTCAGAATCTCTCACATACCTCACTGCAAAATAATAGCAGTAACACCAAAGATATATTCAGACCCCTGGACATTTTACAAATGTTATGTTGGTCTTATTCTAAAATGGATTAAATAAAAAATCCTCAGCAATTTACACACAATACCCCATAATGACAATGCAAAAACAGTTTTTATTTTTTAATGTTACCAAATGTATTACCTAGAAAACAGAAATACCTTATTTACATAAGTATTCAGACCCTTTTATGAGACTCGAAATTGAGCTCAGGTGCATCTTGTTTCCATTTATCATCCTTGAGATGTGTCTACAACTTGGAGTCCACCTGTGGTAAATTCAATTGATTAGATTTGGAAAGGCACATAACTGTCTATAAAAAGGTTACACAGTTGGCAGTGCATGTCACAGCAAAAACCAAGCCATGAGGTTGAAGAAATTGTCCATAGAGCTCTGAGACAGGATTGTGTCAAGGCACAGATCTGGGGAAGGGTACCAAAAAGGGTCCCCAAGAACACAGTGCCCTCCATCATTCTTAAATGGAAGAAGTGTGGAACCACCAAGACTGTACCAAGAGCTAGCCGCCCAGCCAAACTGAGCAATCGGGGGAAAAGAGGCCTTGGTCAGGGAGGTGACCAAGAACCCGATGGTCACCCTGACAGAGCTCTAGAGTTCCTAAGTGGAGATGGGAGAACCTTCCAGAAAGACAACCATCCCTGCAGCACTCCACCAAATCAGGCCTTTATGGTAGAGTGGCCAGATGGAAGCCACTCCTCAATAAAAGGCACATGACAGCCCGCTTGGAGTTTGCCAAAAGGCACCTAAAGACTCTGACCATGAAAAACAAGATTCTCTGGTCTGATGAAACCAAAATTGAACTCTGGCCTGAATGCCAAGCTTCACATCTGGAGGAAACCTAACACCATCCCTTTGGTGAAGCATGGTGGTGACAGCATCATCATGCTGTGGGGATGTTTTTCAGCGGCAGGGACTGGGAGACTAGTCAGGATCGAGGCACAGATGAACAGAGCAAAGTACAGATATCCTTGATGAAAACCTGCTCCAGAGCGCTCAGAACCTCAGACGGGGCGAAGGGGTTGTCCTTCTTCCAACAGGACAACGACCCTAAGCACAAAGCCAAGAAAACGTAGGAGTGGCTTCGGGACAAGTCTCTGAATGTCCTTGAGTGGCCCAGCCAGAGCCCGGATTTGAACCCGATCAAACATCTCGAGAGACCTGAAAAATAGCTGTGCAGCAACGCTCCCCATCCAACCTGATAGAGCCAGAGAGGATCTGCAGAGAAGAATGGGAGAAACTGCCCAAATACAGGTGTGCCAAGCTCGTAGCATCATACCCAAGACTCGAGGCTGTAGTTGCTGCCAAATGTGCTTCAACAAAGTACTGAGTAAAGGGTCACAACACTTATGTAAATGTGATGGTTTAAAAAAAATGCTAAAACATGTCTAAAAACCTGTTTTTGCTTTGTCATTATGGTGTAGTGTGTGTAGATTGATAAGAAAAAGAAAAGAAAAAAACTTTAATCAATTTTAGAATTAAGCTGTAACGTAACAAAATGTGGAAAAGGTCAAGGGGTCTGAATATTTTCAGATGGCACTGTATGCATTGTATATCTACATTCAGGTGTGTGTCACTGCTCCTGAGAGATATAGTTGATAAGTTGCCTGCAACAAATATTCTGGAAGCACTATCAAAACAACTGGATACCACACAAATTCCACATCAGTGCTGTTTGCCACAGGCATCTTCAACTCTACCCATCCCTCAGACCTTATAACAACCAGCACCAGTCATCTCTACAGGGCCAGACCAACCCCTGCCCTATGCTCAAACATTATTATCCAATGTCTAGCACTGGGTCCCCCCAGAAATGTCTTTATTTTCCCTTCCAATGGGAAATGGAATACTGTCAATAGGACATGTAGGTAATAAAATCTAAATGTTTTAATAATATTAAACAGGAAAAAACTATGAACCAAACAGAACAGCTAACATCAGAACAGAGACCAACATGTTTCTCTGTCAATATCTCATGGTGGTTAAATATATAACTGAATTATCATTTAGATCAAAGGTTGAATCAAAATAAACAAGTATAATTCCCAAACAACTATTATGTTCTTTGGCCTAGGGTAAGGACAACTGTAATGGAGAAAGACGACTGTCGGTCTTCGTGTTTGTTAGGTGTCTTCAAAAGCCACTTAGTTATTCAAGGAGGAAGAATCTGAGTCAGTGCATCACGGGCACTCTGCCCCAAATTCTCAGGGAATTTCACTACAAACTCAAGCACCATGTCCCCCCTCTTCTCTGGGTACTTGGACAGGGGTAGTCCCTCTCCCACGATACGCTTCTTCATGCCAGGTTTGACCACGTCTCTGGAGGTCACAGTCACAGTCCTGCCGTCCAGAGTGGGAGCGCTGACCGTGCATCCACACAGTGCCTGATGGGAGAGAGAAATACAGATTGTCACAATTAGGTGTGTTATATTTTTAGTTAAAGAGTACAAGGCCTGGGAGTTGGGCTGGGTGATATATCGAATTAATTTGACATTATGTTTTAGCGCGATGTTCCAAATGCCTGTATCTTAATATTTTTGTTTTTATGAGCGTTTATGTCCGCTTGTTCTCATGACTTTTTTTTTCGGTCTCGTCTCCTTCGCACTTTCTGTGCACCCCCCCTCTAACACACACCCCCCTCACAACAACAAAGACGAAAGATCACTTCTTCCTCTGACAACAAGCAGTTTCAACTCGATATTTGCATTTGAGGATTGGTCCAACAGAATGGGTGAGATGGACCCTGAAACACATTGGGACATTTTATTGTAAGAGAAATGAACCTTTCTAACGATACCCTTTTTTTGTCTCAACTCCCAAAATCTAGCACAGAGCAGACCCTTCTAAAACCGTTCAAAAGTTTGGGATACTTAGAAATGTCCTTGTTTTTTTAAAAGAAAAATATATATTTTTAGCCATTAAAATAACATCAAATTGATCAGAAATACAGTGTAGACATTGTTTGTTGTAAATGACTATTGTAGCTGGAAACGGCAGATTTAAAAAAATGGAAAATCCACATAGGCGCAGAGGCCCATTATCAGCTACCATCACTCCTGTGTTCCAATGGCACATTATGTTAGCTAATCCAAGTTCATAATTTTAAAAGGCTAATTTATCATTAGAAAACCATTTTGCTGTGTGTACGCCTCACAACTGGCAGCTTCATTAAATAGTACCCACAAAACACCAGTCTCAACGTCAACAGTGAAGAGGCGACACAGGGATGCTGGCCTTCTAAGCAGAGTTTCTCTGTCCAGTGTGTGTTCTTTTGCATCTTAATATTTAAATTTATTGGCCAGTCTGAAAATGGCCTTTTCTTTGCAACTCTGCCTAGAAGGCCAGCATCCCAGAGTCGCCTCTTCACTGTTGAAACTGGTGTTTTGTGGGTACTATTTAATGAAGCTGCCAGTTGAAGACTTGTGAGGCGTCTGTTTCTCAAACTAGACACTAATTTACTTGCCCTCTTGCTCAGTTGTGCAACGGGGCCTCCCACTCCTATTCTGGTTAGAGACAGTTTGCGGTGTTCTGTGAAGGGAGTAGTACACACAGCGTGTACAAGATCTTCAATTTCTTGGCAATTTCTCACATGGAATAGCCTTCATTTCTTAGAACAAGTATAGACTAAAGAGTTTCAGAAGAAAGTTTCTGGCCATTTTGAGCCTGTAATAGAACCCACAAATGCTGATGCTCTAGATATTCAACTAGGCTAAAGGACAGTTTTATTGCTTCTTTAAATCAGAAAAACAGTTTTCAGCTGTGCTAACAATTGCAAAAGGGTTTACTACTGATAAATTAGCCTTTTAAAATTATGAACTTGGATTAGCTAACACAACATGCCATTAGAACACAGGAGTGATGGTTGCTGATAATGGGCCTCTGTACACCTATGTAGATATTCCCTTTTGAATTTTAATCAGCCGTTTCCAGCTACAATAGTCATTTACAACATTACCAATGTCTACACTACATTTCTCATCAATTTGATGTTATTTTAATGCACCAAATTGTTTGCTTTTCTTTCAAAAACAAAGACATTTCTAAGTGATCCCAAACTTTTGAACGGTAGTGTATATTGTAAAAACAACTAGCTGGAGCCGTCGGCTATGGACGCCCTTACCCGCTAGTACGTAATGCTGATAATTGGTTCTGACTCGCTACAGGCTGTTCTGCAAGAACAGTACGAATGCTTCTTAGTCTAGGACTTTTATCTTCGGGGCGGCAGGGTAGCCTAGTGATTAGAGCGTTGGACTAGTAACCGAAAGGTTGCAAGTTCGAATCCCCGAGCTGACAAGGTACAAATCTGTCATTCTGCCCCTGAACAGGCAGTTAACCCACTGTTCCTAGGCCTTCATCGAAAATAAGAATTTGTTCTTAACTGACTTGACTAGTAAAATAAATAAAAAATAAATAAATCTTCACCACCACACACTATAGTATTCACACACAGAAATCTTCAGTTTACAGAGGATGGACTTGTGGTTTTCTTGGATGCATTGTACCCACAATTTTACTAAAATAAATACACATAACTTGGTCGGCAGCCAAACTTGCGTCTTCATCTGCCGACAACGATAGCCACTCTGACCTGGAGTGGGTTGGGTCAGAGTCCAAATGTGCACTCTAATTTGTGTAAACCAAGAGGCTGTGACAGGCAGCTGAGAAGGGGAGAAATCACCCTAATAGGACTGTGGAGAGTCAGACATGGCCTGTTTTCACACACACACACACACACACACACACACACACACACACACACCTTGTTTTCATAAATGTGATTATATACGCTTGAAGCCCTTTCAAAAACATAGTACGGGACTTGCAACAGGAGGTAGTAAATACTAGTACTTCCATACCGTATTGGCAACTTGTTCTCATTCTGAGAAATAAGCATCTTCTTAGGTAGGCCACAAAGTGGACATGCTAGCATTTTGTTCAAACAGTAGGCGACTGACAGGAGGGTGTGTTCATAACAGTTCAACTGTTTCGAACTTATTAGCAAGTAAATAGATCCAAGATGGCTAGACATTAAATATAAAGATTAGCTAACTACTCATTATTAGTGGATGTACAATATGTATGGTTCTGGTAAAAAAAAATTTAGCAAAAAGGGCATTTTCATACAGACAGACTTAAAAGCCAGATCAGTGATTATTGCAAAAAAGCTAGTTAAACTGCTATAATAAAATTATTAGTGAGTTGTGGAAGGCTTACATTTAGCCTAGGTATAATTTTACAAGCCATGAATTCATTAGATTATTCCTGACTGTTTAAAATGTTTGAAATGCAGTGTACTGACATTTAAATGGTGCAACAAAGCTTAGAGAAAAAAAAAAAAAAAAATAAATAAATAAATAATATCGCCCATGAATCGCCCATAAGTTACAAAACAAATTGACATGATTTTTAGGTCATTTCACCCAACCCTGCCGGAGAGCAGCAGAGAAATATAATTACCATGATTACAGAGAATACAAGTGAAAGAGTTTAGTGGGTTACGTCTATGACTGACACAATGTTTAAGAAATCACAAAGACCAAGCACTCACATCTCTGAGGGACACTCTAGCAGGGTAGATGATATCGGAGCCATCCCGGCGGAACACAGGATGGGGTTTGTCTTTGACCACAAACACCACATCAGCAGGAATGTTAGTTGGTGTCTCATCTCCCTCCCTGGGGAAGGTGATCTTGGTCCCTTCCTTCCAGCCTCGCTTGATGTCCACTGTCAGGATCTTGTCCTCGCTGCGCATGCTGCAGCCGTCCGGGTTCAGCCGCTTCCTGGAGATCTTCATCTTCTTGGTGCAGCCGGAGAACACCTCCTCGAGGCTCACCTTCAGCTCATGTACCACCGGAGAATCTTTCTTCTTCTCACGGCCCCCATGGGGACCCCCTGGTCGGGATTTGAAGGACCTCTGGTGTTGGTGGAACCCTCCCATTCCACCCGGCATACCCCCCATCCCTGCCATACCAAATGCAGCAAAGGGGTCATCAGTGTCCATGTCATCGTCCCCGTTGCGTGCGAAGAACTGGTCGAATGGGCTGCGGCCACCAAAAAACTCTGTAAACATGGCGTGAGGATCTCCATGGAAGGTGTAGTTGTAGTTGTTGGGGCCATTGGGACCACCACCCCCGCCGGCTGTGTGCCCCTTCAGGCCTGTAAGAGTGAACACAACATCAAAATCGCTATTTTAGAACACAAGAACAAACATCAAAATGTTTATTTTAAATCCCTTTGAATCACTTATTCATAACACACTTTCAACACTTCCAGACATACCATCTCTAAATAAATAATGCTAAAGCATGTTACATTTCCACCTGTGTCTTCAGGGGTCACTGTGACAGAGCATTGTTTCTGAAAAGGTGTTCTGCAATGTGTCACAAACCATGAGCGGACGTGACAGAATGAAGGAATTAACGTTGTGATGTGAACAAACTAGCCCCACCGACAGTTTGAACTCAGAATAAGCAGGAAAGTTCCAGCAAGTTCTCGAGATAATTGTAGTGCCTCTGACTGTTTCCGGCGCTCAGTTGCTTCCAATATAATAACTACAATAGTTTATAGGGCTACACTCAAAGAAAAACACAAACAGTAACATTTAAATAATAAGATTAGCTAGAAGTTGTCAAAAACAACGACCACGGCTGATACAGTTACCAACGTTACACAGTTGGCAAACCTGACAACGTCGATTGCGCAAGACAGTTTAGGTTACAATGGTGCAGCACACTGTGTGGAACCAAAAGTTGATGCGTTACCTTCCTCTCCATATCGGTCATATATATCCTTTTTCTTTGCGTCGCTGAGGACATCATAGGCCTCGGCGATCTCTTTGAATTTATCCTCAGCTCCAGTGGACTTGTTTTTATCAGGGTGATATCGCAGGGCCTGCTTTCGATACGCCTTCTTTATCTCGTCCTCAGAGGCGCCTTTCTGTATACCCAACACTTTATAATAGTCTTTACCCATTACGAGTATCTGTCAAGTAACGCTTGATATTCAAAAAACCATCGTCAATTCACCAGTTAATCTTATATCAAAGGCCGTCAACCAACCACACTGAAATGTAGTGTTTGAAGCTGGCTAGCCAGTTGACAGCTGCAAGCTAGCTACAAATCCGACCCTCCACGATTTTTTTGACCTATTAAACTATGGAGTTACATAAATATATCCCACTCACTGCTGAATAAATCAATTTATGAGCCGAGATATCGTGGCTACTCAAAATACGCTTTTCACAATGTCGCTAGCTAGCCACCATGTAAGAAACTTCCAGAAGTACTGGTGCTGATACTGCTGTGACTATCGCATTTTCACATTGACTGACATCTCCGCCCCTTTCCACGTCATGCTTTCAAAATGGTCTGTGCTTTCAAGATCTCTGGGACGTCCCTACCCCTTTGAAGGTGAACTGTATGAATGGTTAAAGTTCGGGTTAGGGTAGCCTCGTCGAGAACCAGGCGTGACAACGGGTTATGCTTGGCGTTAGGGTTTAGGGTAAGGACGTCCCAAGGAATCCGAATATCACTAACCTTGTCAAAATCAAGAACTACGATTTCCGCCCCACCACTCTCTGGCAGCAGTTGCTTACACATATAAGAAGGGATAAACTGCATGTTCAGGGATGGACAACTAGCGGCCCAACCAAATTGTGCTTAGTGCTCCCAAAAGGGTCACCCCATACAGAACCAATCAGTCGATATAATCGAGAACAATCATCAGAAATCACGCGATATGAATCGAACAGTTAGGGCGCCGCCTGACCCACTGATTGCAATTGTGGAAGGGTAGGGCCGACTCTGACTGCATGTGTGGGTTACGATGTAGGTACACAGACCCGCGAGCCACTGCAGACCCTCATGATGAGTTAATATTTTTTTGTGGCCCCCACGCTAATTAAAGTTGCCCATCACTGATGTAGATAATAATTTCATCACATTATGGGTATCTGTGGCAAAGCTTTATAAATGATTTCATTAGCTAAAATAATATGAATGCATATTGTGACAAGACTATTGATATGTTTCATATCAAATGGCCACACGGTAGAATAATATAATAGTATTCCTCTTGCAATGCCTAATTACATATCTTACATATCCTACATATCTTTCATGGTATGGAAAGATATTGGCTTTAAAATCACTCCATGTCAGTGATTCTGGAAAATAAAGAAGAGATAACTTGCAAAGTGAAGTGATAATAACGCTGACTACCACAGAGGGGCAGCATTGCAGCTTCTTAAATCACGGAAACTGTAACATTATTCTCACGCTTCACTGGAGAGCCCCATAGCATGATAACCTGATATGCTCCAGTATCAGTTTGGATTCCAGGCTAATAATACGAGCCCACCGTACCATAACATCTGTTGCATATCACAAAAAAACAAAAAACAAACTTGAACATGATGTTAAATTGAGATTATGAGAGAGCCATTTGTTTAAATCAATTGAATTTGCTGGCTGCAACATGATAGGCTGCTTTTCCAACTCCTGTCCAGGTTTTCAAACTCCTGTCCAGGTTTTCCAACTCCTGTCCACTCCAACACAGAGACTGATTTTCTGCACATGATCAACAAATCCTTGTTAACATTACAGCATATTTTTTAAATGTTTTTATTTAACCTTTATTTAACTAAGCAAGTCAGTTAAGAACAAATTCTTATTTACAATGACAGACTACCCCGGCCAAACCCTAACCCGGACGACGCTGGGCCAATTGTGCACAACCCTATGGGACTCCCAATCACGGCCGGTTGTGATACAGCCTAGAATCGAACCAGGGTCTGTAGTGATGCCTCTAGCACTGAGATGCAGTGCCTTAGACCGCTGAGCTACTCAGCTAATATGTCACAACATCTTAATCCATGCAGATCAGAAAAGCTTGCTGTGTTCTTGTACCACTTTGTGCTCCTGTCTGATGTATGTTGCTCGATGGCCTAACCTGATTGTAAATATAGAATACAGATCTGCTGCCGGTGTGTGTTGGGATGCTCCTTTTAGTCAAATCTGAAGGACATGATCCCTGTCTGAAGGATATCTTGGGCAACATCTCCAAGCCCCCCAACTGACAGCCAGCACCTCACAGCTCTGAGAGCACTACAGCTGACAGCTCTCACTCCATTGGAAAATGATAGGACAGTGTTAGGCCTTAATGTTCATGGTATTGGGAGAATACACACACTCTAAAATAAACATGTGTTTGTTTTAGTTTTTGTTCGTTCTCGAGGTCAGAGTGGTAGAAAAAAAATGGCACAGGTGGCCTGGGGGAGGGGTAAGTGTCGGTATGCAGAGGCCTGGCTGTCCACATGGATAAGGCCTATAGGAGGGTCAGTGTGAGACAGTGTGACTGAGTGAGGAGCAGAGCTCAGCAGAGATGTGTCTTGGCTCTTCTGAGAGCAGAGAGGGATCTGTTTCTGAGTGGGGTTGTGTGTGGCTGACCAAGGTTACTGAGCTACTGCAGAACAGAGCAGAGCAAATCGGGCTTCTTATATTTAGCCTTGCGACGTGCGCGCTACGGATTATGTCTTGGGCGTCTCGGGTTTCGCCTTCAGTACGTTTGTGGGTGTGGAGGGGGTCCGGTAACTAGTGGGAGGCCTCTCTTCAGGTGAGGAGGTGGTGGGTTACTGACGTTTAACCCCCTCTCATTCTATGGACATCTCACAGGCAACCTCTCTCTCTCTCTCTCTCCCACCCTCTTGCTTTCTTTACCTCTTTCTCACACCCTCACACAGGAAAAGGCTGTTTACGGTGACATAGTCGTTTCCCATTCTGGAAGTCTATTTGGAGGGTACAGACAGTAAGAAAATAGCCGTGTTAGACTACAGCTTCTAATCTGATACAAGTAGAGAACACTAACTAGGTTTTTGCAAGCCATTGGAGGGACCTCATTTTAGTGCGGAGGCACATTGAGGTCGTAGTTCAAAAGGGGTCATGGATACACTGGCTTTAGAGGCGAAGGCAACTGGGCAAGAAAAGAAAAGTTCAGCCCCAAGACCAAGACCTAAACCACCCAAAAAGGCCAAAAGGATTGTTTACTTTGAGGTAGAAATCGTGGATGCAAAGACAAAGGAGAAGCTACTACTCTTGGACAAAGTGAGTGTGTGTGTGTGTGTGTGTGTGTGTGTGTGTGTGTGTGTGTGTGTGTGTGTGTGTGTGTGTGTGTGTGTGTGTGTGTGTGTGTGTGTGTGGCTGGCTGTGTCACTGTGTCTCATCAGTCACTGTGCACGTTCAATATTGTATTTGAATCTGTACACTGAGAAAAATGACATTTACAAGTTTGAAATCATCAGTTGAGGTCTAATTACAGTCCTAGTAAAAGCCATAATACTGTCTGAAGTCAGAAGACACTTGTTTGCTTTAGCTCAAGAAGTTACAGAGTCATCCCTTTGACCGTACAGCCAGCTAATTTACAGTTCACAGACACTATGGCAGATTCTACAGAGGTTGTGTTGCAGTTAGGAGGTGAAAATTCCCCCAGATCTTATAGGAATCCTCTGGGCGAGTTATGAGTTCTGTGTCAGCTCAGTGTCCTGAAGCCAGTGGGTGTCTTGAAGCCAACAGCAAGCACCATGTGTTGAGTGGCTTTTATGAATGTGAACATTTGTGTTGCAATGATAATTAATTACAGTTGAAATGCTGCATCATAGTCTCACAATTTCTTCAAGATATTTATTATGAAAACAGATATAGTTTCCTGTAACTGTAGGCTTCTTTAATTTGCCTTGGCTGTCTTCGCAGTGGGAATACATATGTTTGTGTTATAACATATGTACAGTATGTGGTATGGTACCAATTTCACAACTTGAAAACAAATATCAAGCTTTAGTTAATAAATCTATCTTGGATACATGTATTAGAGCCATAGCAGTAACACTAGCAGTATGTTTGCCTATGGATGATTGATTGTCTTTCTGAACAGGTTGAGCCAACTTCTACTATTTTGGATATTAAGGCTTTGTTCCACAAATCAAGTGAGTATGTGACAAAGTCCAGTTAAAATATAATCATTTAGCGGACGCTCTTATCCAGATCAACTTCCAGTCAGTGATGTAACAACATGAAATGTAAAACACTTTTGTAATGTGATCTACACTCTACACCAGAGATGGGCAACTTTGATGGGGGTGGGGGCCCCAAAACATCTGAACTCATCAAGAGGGGCCGCAGTTGCTCTTGACAGCGGAGAGAAAATATTTACGTTTTAGAGTGCCTTTTTGCAATTCTACACATTTTGCCATGGGGTGTAACAGAAATGTTGCCGTTTTAAAGCAGGTTTGCTGAAATTATACACATTTTGCCATGTGGCGGAGAGAAGATTTTGAAATTGTATAATTCATTTCATGCTCATTTTGTCATGGGGCAGAGAGGAAAATTGTTCCGATGGCCTTCAAAAGGCCAGTGGACAAAAGGTGCTTTCTGGAACCTAAAAGGGTTCTTCGGCCGTACCCATAGGAGAACCCTTTGAAGAACCCCGGTTAGTTCCAGGTAGAACACTTTTGGTTCCAAGTAGAACCAGAGGGTTCTACGTGGATGAAACCCAAAAGGTTTCTCCTATGGGGACAGCCGAAGAACCCTTCTGGAATGCTTTTTTCTAAGAGTGTAGATATGTATGATCCATATACAATATGTCATGATAATTATGAGGTTAGTCTCGCAATGCCATCTTTCCAAGTCTAGTTAATATTTCAGCTACTGGAAGGAAGCCTTGAAATGGAGGCTATTATAATATAATACTATTATAAGCTGAATTAACTTCTGTCTTCTTGTCAGATCCCCAGTGGTACCCAGCCAGACAGTCCTTACGCCTGGATCCTAGTAAGCCCCACACCTTCCATGCATGATGCCTCAACTACTTACACAGACTCAAATGAGTGCTAGAAATTGCTATACCAAAACCATATAAAGGTCTTATCTTCTGTGAAATGGTCCACAATGTCATGGCTGACTATAGCATTGTACTCGGTCTTGCTCCACAGAGGGTAAGGGTCTGAAGGATGAGGACGTCTTGCAGACACTTCCTGTTGGAACCACAGCCAGCTTCTACTTCTTTGACCTGGGGGCCCAGATCGCCTGGGGCACTGTAAGCACATGCAAACACTCACACACACACGTGTTAATGCACACACGCACATATGCCCACCCACACTCAATCACCCACAAGTGCACACACACACGAATGCACTCATGTGCACAATCACACAGAAACGCGCGCACACACACACATTATACTGCATATCTTGACATGTCTATACTGCATTTAAATATACACAGCCACACTCCCTCAATTAATCAACTATAGCCTTGCATATAAATATACACCCACACTGACAGATAGATTCACTGTCCTCTGGTTCGGTTTTCTATCACCTCCTAGCTCCTGTATCCTCTGTCCTAGGACACATAATCTCATGGCCCTATTTCCCCCACAGGTGTTTATCCCCCTGACCTCCTTTTCACCCTCCATTGCCACAGCCTCCTCAACCATTCTGCACAACCAACCACATGCTGTAACCACGCTCCATATCCTCAATCCTCTCACCACACATCCACCTGTGTCTGAACCCCCAGTAGAATAGGGTGATGCCAGTGTTGGGGGGTAGCGGGGTCCAATGTACTCCTTGCAGCCTGGCACCATAGCTGAGATCAACAGTAGCGATCAGTCACCCGTGCTGGGCCTGGACCCATGCCAGAGGTGTTGATTCAGAGATCTGTTTCATCACAAACTGACTGTCAGCTAAGCTGCCACATCTCTAGGGGAATGCTTGTGTTACATGCTCACTTGTTTTCTCTAATGCTCAATTACAAATCATCTACTTGCCCTCCTCCCTTGGCACTCCTGTAGATCTGAAATGATCGGATAGGTAAAAGCAATATAATAAAACTTCCATCCAGTCTATCAGAACGCAATAGGAATCTAGTACCACCTACCGATCCAATCAGCACCTACTTGTCTCACCTTTATGTCTTCCCCCCGTCTCAGGTCTTCCTATCAGAGTGTTACGGACCACTGCTCATCTACTTGATGTTCTACTTCCGCCTGCCTTTCATCTATGCACCAAAGTATGACTTTAGCAGCAGCAAGCACTGGGTTGTACAGTGAGTGTCAAATTACTGCATTTTCAAGGGTCTATTCTATCTCTGTCACTGTACCTCACACTCTCCAAGTGATGATTACAGTGGCATAATTAGGTCTGGTTGACCGGTGATGGTGTTGACAGTGAAGATAATGTGTGTGCTGCATCAGAGAAGCATGACAGCCATCTCGGACTGTCATAGAGACCAGTGAGTGAATGATGTAGTAATCAAAGCTAAATATGTGATGATAATAAGACGTAATCTATACTATGATCACTTTTCCCCTCCCGCTGCAGTTTGGCCTGCATGTGTCACTCCTTCCACTATGTGAAGAGAATCCTTGAGACGCTGTTCATCCACCGTATCTCCCATGGTACCATGCCACTGAGAAACATCTTCAAGGTGAGAAGATTGAATAAGGGAATCTCCAATCTGATTCTAAAGAGGATCTGTGATCCCGTTTGATCCAATGATATCTGATAATAGCAGTATTGTTTTTCCATTTATTTAATGGTTTACTTTCATGTGACATAGTTTCTAAACTTATTCTCAGGGGTAAACAGATTGTCTAATTAATGTATTATTATTCTGATGACTTGTACAAAAACTGGTCCTGCTTCTTTTCCAGAACTGCAGTTATTACTGGTGTTTCGCAGCATGGATGGCCTACTACATCAACCATCCCCTCTATACACCACCCTGTAAGTCCTGTCTACCCTGAGGTGATGTCACTCACATCTAACCCATCTAATGCACACTCATCTCTACTCTGTCTGCTGGTTGCCAGGATGTTACAGAATACAGATGGTCATCTCTACTCTGTCTGCTGGTTGCCAGGATGTTACAGAATACAGATGGTCATCTCTACTCTGTCTGGTGGTTACCAGAATGTTACAGAATACAGATAGTCATCTCTACTCTGTCTGCTGGTTGCCAGAATGTTACAGAATACAGATGGATATTTCCATAATCCCTAATGACTTTCAATGTCCTTTCCCATGATATATCACACCTGCTTGTGTGTTTACAGACTATGGGCAACAGCAAGTGAAGACAGCACTCATTATATTCTTAGTAAGTATGCTTTAGTTAGTGTAATGAAGAATATATTTATTTTAATACCTAATGTTGTAATATATTAATTTAGTTGATTCTTTGTAGTGGAGTGGAGGCTACACAGTAGGCCCATTAGGCACAAATAATAGTCTCACCACCTGACACGTTCAGTCTGGGGACGAGGTTACACAATAATAACGTCATTAACATCAGTTCAATTTAGATCGTAATTCCCAGCAGAGTAACAGTAATATCTTAATGGCATTACTAAAGTTATCACATTGTTATTAGGTAAGTATAAGAGCAACTTAATGTAACGTTTCACCAGGAAATGTCACCAGGTTTTCTTTTGTTTTTGGTTAGAGTTGTGGCTGATTGAGCCCTTTGTCATGGGTTTATGTTTTCCTCATCCTCACAGTTCTGTCAGGTCGGAAACTTCTCCATCAACATCACTCTACGCAACCTCAAATGTCCAGGTGAGCTCCCATAGGCTCTTGCTTATCGTATTCATGCAGTGCAGTCCATTAGATATGTACTTTGAAAGTTAGCACACAAGGTTCCTTCCTTTCTAGGGAGTTTTTCCTAGCCACTGTGCTTCTGATTGCTTGCTCTTTGGGGTTTTAGGCTGGGTATTTGTATACTTTGTGACAACTGATGATGTGAAAAGGGCTTTAATAAATACATTTGATTGACTGATTAATTGACGAGCACTGCTTTACAGGAGCCCCCATGTTACCCTTTCCATGTTACCCTCTTTTTCTCCATTCTTTCTCATATTATCCCAGGTTCAAAGGTCAAGAAGATCCCACACCCAACTAAGAATCCATTCACCTGGATCTTCGCATTGGTGTCTTGTCCCAACTATACATACGAGGTGAGGCTTTCTAGTAAAGAATGGTGAGTTGATTGAAATATTTGTATTTGCACGTTTTAGACTGGAAACACTTTGAAATCCTGTGTTTCACTTCCCCTCCTGGGGTTTGGAGATATAGTGATGCTGCCACCTTCTGGCCAATAGGTATCAAGAGATGTAACAGTACTACAGTGATGAGTTGGTGTGTACTGCACACAGGTGGCCGGTGCCACCTTAATTGGGGAGGACATGCTCATAGTAATGGCTGGAACAGAATAAATTGATTGTATCAAACACATGAACACATGGTTTCCTTGTGTTTGATACCATTCCATTTAGTCCATTCCAGCCATTATTGTAATCCATCCTCCTCTCACCAGCCTCCTGTGGTCCTACATGTATAATATGTAGGAGTGTGTAACAGTGTATCTGGTCCTCTGCAGCTGGGGTCGTGGATGGGCTTCACAGTGATGACCCAATGCTTGCCGGTGGCTTTCTTCACCATCGTGGGCTTTGTCCTGATGACGGTGTGGGCCAGGGGAAAGCACCGAAACTACCGCAAGGAGTTCCGTGACTACCCCACCCTGCGCTCCCCTATACTGCCCTTCATCCTTTAGTCAGAGAGGGGCTGGTCCCACACATAGCTTCACCCCTTTCAGCCCCACTGCAGTATACAGCCGGTGCTTCTGACTGGGTAGGTTGGAAGGAGTCGTTGGAATAGTTTAACTACACTGTGACTGGTTTTGGGGAGTTGAAAACCCCCTTTTGATGACTTAAATGCAGATGAGTCTTAATCTGATGTAATGTGTACTACCGGTATCTACTGTACATGTCAATGTGTGGAGGCACAAATTAATGAAAAGAAATACACTTGTTTTACTAAAGTGGTGACTTAACTGTCGACTAAACTGTTCCGTTTGGTTTTGTGTTATTTGTTGCATGTTATAGCTTGTCGTTTGAGGCCAGATTAACATGTCATTGTTTCAAGTAAGTTTAATCTAGCAGCCTTACCGCTTATTATATACAAAGAGATAATAAATATCACACTACAAGAGTGGAAAAGACAATAACTTCATTTCCCCCCCTGGAAACAGGGCCAACATAGCAATTAACAGTGTGACATCAAACACGTAACAGATGGAAATATGGAATGTGACGTTGTTTCAAAAGCAGAAGCCACAAGGCAAAATTAAGAGACGTCATTGTAATCCTCTCAGATAACAACAATGTTGAATTTGATCAAGATGTCTACCATGTCGTGGGGAATTGTGTTGCTGTGTTGAGGTTGTAAACAAAGAAAACGTATTAGTGCTACAATGACACTTCCTAAAGTTATGAAGTTCTGTTCTTTCTTTAAAAAAAAGAAAGAACAGAATTCAGTTGTTTCGAAATGTTAGTGAAACAGATAACAACAGTAATAAAACCTAGGTCAGTACTGGTGCAGCCATGAGAACATCTGGAGACTAAGCTCCATTTCCTTTGCTGGTATAATGAGAGATTGACAACATCACTGACCTTTGATGAATCAACAAATTCATACTGTACATTCTCAAATGAAATCAGTTCACATTGTCATCATAAAAGAAAAACAACATTGAGTTTCTAGATAAATGGAGGGTACCATATGACATGTCCTTAAAAAAATACTGTCTGAGTAAACAATGAAGAAATGCTAGAACCATATTTGCTGGAACAGATATTCCAAGTATACATGTTATTATTTTCTTGTGGAACTGACTCAGGGAGCACAGAAACCAGTCTTTTAAAGTAGGCTCCAGTTGTAGCCAAGTGTAGAGTCTGAGGAATCCAGAGAGAGTCTTTCTCACTGGCTGCACTCACTGACACGCCCCTTACAGAGCAGGCAGACCTCCCCTTACAGAGCAGGCAGACCTCCCCTTACAGAGCAGGCAGACCTCCCCTTACAGAGCAGGCAGACCTCCCCTTACAGAACAGGCAGACCTCCATTTGACTTCTATAGCGTCATTAGGCAGGATCCTAACATTCCTATATGAGTTTAGAGAGGGGTCCTATAAAAGCAATACCACCAGAATGGGTCAGGTGACAGCAGTACCACAGGGAGGTGGAATGGAAGCCCACATACACATGTTGATAATCACTGTCAAGGCCCAAGTCATGACCACGGTGTCCTTTTCCCCACACCTCCTTGAATGGTTACAGAAGGTTCTAGAGATCCAGTGAACACAGTATGTGTGTATACTGTATGAATACGTCTGCTCCTTAGAGGAGTGTGTTGTTCTGTTCCCCCCAACCGTGGTCAGAGATCATCCTCCTCATCCAGGAAGTGGGTCCTCTGCAGCATCTTCACGTGGCGCTCGTAGATCTTTAGGGCGGGCCCAAGTCTGATGGACAGGCCAGTTAACACGTCACTGCGCTGCATCAGGAGCAAGGACTTTCCATCAATTTCCTGTTGCGGGCGGAGAACAGATGGAGTGATTGAACTAACATCTACAGTGGGGCAAAAAAGTCTTTAGTCAGCCACCAATTGTGCAAGTTCTCCCACTTAAAAAGATGAGAGAGGCCTGTAATTTTCATCATAGGTACACTTCAACTATGACAGACAAAATGAGAAAAAAGAAATCCAGAAAATCACATTGTAGGATTTTTAATGAATTTATTTGCAAATTATGGTGGAAAATAAGTATTTGGTCACCTACAAACAAGCAAGATTTCTGGCTCTCACAGACCTGTAACAACTTCTTTAAGGGGCTCCTCTGTCCTCCACTCGTTACCTGTATTAATGGCACCTGTTTGAACTTGTTATCAGTATAAAAGACACCTGTCCACAACCTCAAACAGTCACACTCCAAACTCCACTATGGCCAAGACCAAAGAGCTGTCAAAGGACACCAGAAACAAAATTGTAGACCTGCACCAGGCTGGGAAGACTGAATCTGCAATAGTTAAGCAGCTTGTTTTGAAGAAATCAACTGTGGGAGCAATTATTAGGAAATGGAAGACATACAAGACCACTGATAATCTCCCTTGATCTGGAGCTCCACGCAAGATCTCACCCTGTGGGGTCAAAATGATCACAAGAACGGTGAGCAAAAATCCCAGAACCACACGGGGGGACCTAGTGAATGACCTGCAGAGAATTGGGACCAAAGTAACAAAGCCTACCATCAGTAACACACTACGCCGCCAGGAACTCAAATCCTGCAGTGCCAGACGTGTCCCCCTGCTTAAGCCAGTACATGTCCAGGCCCGTCTGAAGTTTGCTAGAGAGCATTTGGATGATCCAGAAGAAGATTGGGAGAATGTCATATGGTCAGATGAAACCAAAATATAACTTTTTGGTAAAAACTCAACTCGTTGTGTTTGGAGGACAAAGAATGCTGAGTTGCATCCAAAGAACACCATACCTACTGTGAAGCATGGGGGTGGAAACATCATGCTTTGGGGCTGTTTTTCTGCAAAGGGACCAGGACGACTGATCCGTGTAAAGGAAAGAATGAATGTATCGTGAGATTTTGAGTGAAAACCTCCTTCCATCAGCAAGGGCATTGAAGATGAAACGTGGCTGAGTCTTTCAGCATGACAATGATCCCAAACACACCACCCGGGCAACGAAGGAGTGGCTTCGTAAGAAGCATTTCAAGGTCCTGGAGTGGCCTAGCCAGTCTCCAGATCTCAACCCCATAGAAAATCTTTGGAGGGAGTTGAAAGTCCGTGTTGCCCAGCAACAGCCCCAAAACATCACTGCTCTAGAGGAGATCTGCATGGAGGAATGGGCCAAAATACCAGCAACAGTGTGTGAAAACCCTGTGAAGACTTACAGAAAACGTTTGACCTCTGTCATTGCCAACAAAGGGTATATATAAAAACTATTGAGATAAACTTTTGTTATTGACCAAATAATTATTTTCCACCATAATTTGCAAATAAATTCATTAAAAATCCTACAATGTGATTTTCTGGATTTTTGTCTCTCATTTTGTCTGTCATAGTTGAAGTATGATGAAAATTACAGGCCTCTCTCATCTTTTTAAGTGGGAGAACTTGCACACTTGGTGGCTGACTAAATACTTTTTTGCCCCACTGTAAATGTGGATTGGGGTGTGAACTAGTTACATCAAAGCAAATGCCTCCTAGTCTAGGGGGTACAGGATCTGTTGCTTTGGTTTATGGATGAGCACTTTCATATATTTTAATGAAAGCAATGCACATGTCATGTATATATTTCATGTATGCTTTCATATCATTTAACTTATTATTTTCCCAAGCCATTTACCCAGGTCAAGAAACAACCACCAGCCCAGGGATACTCAAATACATTTTACAAGATGGACACTTTTAGAAATCAACAGGAGGTCGGGGGCCACGAGTCTGTGTGGAATCCCGCAGGCTGCCATTAAAGTGTCACTGCAATAGCCCGTAGGAACTTCACTTCAAACAGATCACAAAGAATTGGATAGGTGGTACTGTAATGCAATAAGCTCAAATCTTCACCTTGCCCACTGATAGGCTACGTGGACTGTTCACCATATTATTATTATATACCCAACACTTTCACATCTCCAGGAGTGCCTGGGGGCTGTCTCTGGCTAGGTAGAGGCTGTCTGAGCGGTTTTCTGAGTGTACAGATACCACCCCCATGTGGCAGTTTGAGGGACTGCACTGACCTGTGTTCTGAAAGCTACAGCCTGCTCTGGAAAGCCTGCAGCAGAGATGTAGGTGGCCACGTCCGCCACGCTCCACAGCAATAAGTTCTGCCTCAGCGTCTCCTTCTTCACAGAGCTATGGGGTAGAGGATGGGGGAGATAGCGTGAGACACTGCAGACAAAATACAAGAAATGTGTCCTTTGGTTGACGCTGTTTCGTTTAAAGGTGCTATTTGAGGCTGATTGTGTCCCTTGGAGATATGGATGCACATTGGTTATGTCTGTATGATGTCTACATTGAAGTGAGTTGACAGCGGAGGAGGGGAGGAAAATGTTGACTTAAGGGGTGGTGGTTGAGGGATAAGTATATGGGGCGGCAGGTAGCCGCCCCATATACATTGGGCCAGTAACCGAAAGGTTGCTAGATCGAATCCCCGAGCTGGCAAGGTAAAAATCTGTCGTTCTGTCCCTGAACAAGGCATTTTCCTAGGCCGTCATTGTAAATAAGAATTTGTACTTAACTGACTTGCCTAGTTAAACAAAGGTTAAATTGAAAAAAAATAATGTAGCTGGGTGGGGGGTGTATTTTGGGGTGGGAGGGTAACCAACATGTAATAAGGTACTTAGTACACCAGCTTGTCCCCTGTGTAGAAGCTGGTGTCTAATACATTAAGAGGCTCACATTTCTCTGTTTTTCACATCGTCTTGAGCCATCACGTAAGAGGCCACGTCCATCCCCTTCTTGTATTTAGCACCTGTAATAGATACAGTGGCCGGTAAACACAGTGTCTCTAATATCCTAAACATCCTCACTGGGAACACGATGAAAATAGAAATATGAGAAACTAATAATACGAGAGACGGACATAGAATGGAGGAGAAAACCCACAGTCGTCAGAGGGAAAAGACAACGTCTTGGGCTGTCTGTCAGAACCCTTCATGGTCTCATCCACACCGTCAGGAACCAGTTGGTCAGAAGTGAGGCCACTCTCCTCCATCCTCACCCCATCCTCTCTCTCTCTCTTCACCAAGCTCTTCTGAACCCAGGGACAGGTCCCCGATGGCTGTACTATCGTCTTTAAAGCCCCTGATGGAGAGAAAGAGAGGTGGGAGGGGAGAGAAAGAGGGGGCGAGAGAAAGAGGAGAGAAAGAGAAAGGGGGGAGAGAGAAAGAAAGAGGCGGGTGGAGTAGTGGGGGGGGGATGCACAGTCATACATGGGCATAAACACACACATCAGCTTGAAA